>NW_018408364.1:68362-136964 GCF_002113885.1 Mizuhopecten yessoensis | reverse complement strand
CCCCCGGCTCTATACTAGTTAGCCCCCTCCCCCGGCTCTATACTAGTTTGCTCCCTCCCCCGGCTCTATACTAGTTAGCCCCCTCCCCTGGCTCTATACTAGTTTGCCCCCTCCCCGGAGAGCAAAATTAGCAGTTGAATTACCTCTTTGATTTGATTTTTAGAGGAGACTATTGGCTAGCCTCTTTATGATGTTTAGTGGATAGGAGTAGTTTTAGTGGGGAGGGTGGCGAACTATCTTTATTTAAATGTTGAAGAGTCCTGTTTCTGATCTTCCCCGATACAAACGGCACTAGTGAAACGAAAATACCAGAAGGAATGGAATTTACAAGGCAACAGTGGCACAGGAAGTGATGAACTCTAAAAATAAGCAGAGTTTTATGAATAGTGGGCAGTGTATCACTACCACGATCTCACATTAAATATCTTCAAGCCGTGACACCCACCCCACCCCCATCTCTCTGTAACACTTAACTTAATTGAAAATATTAATTAAAAGGTTTTACATAAGTTGGACGACTTGTGCCCAATCCCTTTTGTATATTAGATACAAATGAAAATGTTTAAATAAAAATCAATCTATCGGCTAGCTCGTTCATTTTGCCCTGTGTATTGGTGTCAAGGGGATGACAATTTTGGCGATCTGATTATTTACCCCCACTTAGTACTATTTTTAGGTGGAAGGGGGACACTTTTGTCTAGATGATTCTTACATCGATTGATATTGGTTTTCAAAGGGGAAAGCATTAATTTAAAAAGGAAGAGTTTATGGGTGTTTTCCTTAAATAATTTATTTCTATGGTAAGGGGAGGCTACTCCTATTGTGGCAGTATGCCTGTACTAATTGACAACAGAGAACAATGTATATACTTATAACAGGATTGTTTTATTCATTTGATGAATACATTTCAACACAAAGTCAATAAACAAGATAAGAATGGAATGTCAGATCAGTCAATGTAAATAAACTACAATTCACAGGCACTAATATCTGTGTGTAATTAAAACAGAAATTCTTGTAAAAGATAGATCTACTCCTTTAGTTAAGACTAATATATGGGAAAATTAAAACATGAATTCCTGTAAAAGATGGATTCATTTCTTCAGTTAAGACTAATATATGGGAAAATGAAAGCAGGAATTCCTGTAAAAGATAGATCTACTCCTTTAGTTAAGACAAATATATGGGAAAATTAAAACATGAATTCCTGTAAAAGATGGATTCATTTCTTCAGTTAAGACAAATATATGGGAAAATGAAAGCAGGAATTCCTGTAAAAGATAGATCTACTCCTTTAGTTAAGTCAAATATATGGGAAAATTAAAAAATAAATTCCTGTAAAAGATGGATTCATTTCTTCAGTTAAGACAAATATATGGGAAAATGAAATCAGGAATTCCTGTAAAAGATAGATCTACTCCTTTAGTTAAGTCAAATATATGGGAAAATTAAAACGTAAATTCCTGTAAAAGATGGATTCATTTCTTCAGTTAAGTCTAATATATGGGAAAATGAAAGCAGGAATTCCTGTAAAAGATAGATCTATTCCTTTAGTTAAGACTTATATATGAGAAGTATAAATACTAGAGATAAATACTAGAGATAAATACTAGAGATAAATAACTACATATATACTAGTTTAATGGCTACATATATATATATAAAAAAAAATACTTTTCCCTAATGATTTTTCCAGGTTATATTGTAAAACCTACAAAAGAATTACAACACTAAAACTGATGACAACCTACACATATGTTTGGGGGTGAGAAATAACAGACCAATGTTGTGTTTGTGCAAAAGTATTTTTGTTTTCATCCGAAATCAATCAATAATAATTAACTATGCACTCCAATGTGTTGTCCCCTTGAAATTCAATTAGAGGGAACTACCATGATCATTTTGGGGAATATGTTCTATAAACCACAAAATATCTGTGCACTTTGCCTAAATCTTTAAAGTAGTTTACACACATTTTTTCAATGTTCATGACAGTATGAACACAATTCTAGTACATACATATTCACCATGAAGCCCACAAATGCTGTTCAATACATACAATGTATATCTAAATTCTAAATTTTGGAGTTATTATTTATCTAATCATAGGTGTTCCCTAATATTTTTGATGATGAAGTGTTTGTGTCATCAGTGCAAATCACCAAAATGTTTGTTTCTAACAGTTGTCTCATGTTGTTTGAGATGGGAGAAGCTTCAAAATGATACTGATCAAATTATGTGCAGTGGAAATTTAAATTTAAATATTTACATGTATATAAATATATAAACTTGATCATCATCAACCATGAGATATTGGTGTGGCAAGAAGTTACATGTGATAAACTCTTGTTTCACAATTCAAACACAAAATAGTAATAAAACAATAACAGACGAAAATCTGATTAATTCTGAGGAAAATATCTGTCTATTATTTAGGTCGCAGAATTTTTGTGATCCTCAGCTCCCCTATAACACAGCTGTATCACAGTATATCACCATAACATAATTAATTATTACACATTTTAATATTGCACAGAAAGTATCATTCTCAAAATAAAATTGAGAAAAAAATTATACAATAATTAATATATACATGAAATAAAATCAAAATAATGTTTCTGTGTTACAATTAATACCATTAAAATAAATCGCAAAAAAGGTGCAGAATAAATGTAATTATACCTCTGTTAGTTACACCGAAACTAAGTCTTCTACAACTGAAATGAGGCTTCTAATAAAAAGTCTTCCACTGAAATAAGACTTCATAAAATAATTTTCTTTTTTACTTAAATAAGCACATATACAGTCTATCACATTGACTAAACGAATCTTCCCCCACTGTGAGTGTATGACAGGAAAATCTCAATCCTAGGGGTGATATTCTTAATTGTCTAAACCGAGGCTTGCGTCAAGCTGAGACTCTGACATTCAAGAATCTCACCCAAAGCATGGACATTTTTCTGACATACCCTCATGGTAGGGATGATTCTTTTTTTCAAATCCTGTTATTAATATGCAAAACTGGTGGCATTTGTAATCCCTTTTTTACCCTAATTTGAAGATCACTCCTGATGGAAGCTGATTGAGACATCATATTTTAATGTTCCCAGGGGTCGACACTAACACTAGTCCGCTAGTCCTGGACTAGTAGATTTCAGCAAGGACTAGTGAATCACCTAATTACCTAATTGGTCCTTTGGACTTGTGAAAAATATGATTATAAAATAAGGATATTTCTTTTTAAAACATTAGAAAACAGCTTAAAATAAGAAATATTGCATAATAATTGTCAAAAGTTTCCTAAAACTTCACCATATTTTTATTGCAGTAATTATTTCAAGTCCCCTACAGTCGATTACTTTTGATGTTTTGTACTGTAGATCGCGACGTTTCCTTATCAGAAAAAAATTGACAATTTACATTGACGAAGGACTAGTAAATAATCTATTCAACTTCGACTACCAAACAAAAAAAGTTAGTGTCTAACCCTGGTTCCCATGATGTCATAGTACATGTATTGTTATGTTCTATGACTATGGGCTAACTGTCATACCCTTTGGGATCACAGAAAACTCTTAACACGGGTAAAACGGGGGGTATTTCTGTAAATGATGGGAGAAACATTGCGAGTATCACAGCCTAGCAAGTCTATGAATTTGTTAACATTCATTTTGAAACACATATCTACTATATATTTAGCCTACAATCTTGCTTTAATTTACTTTTAAGCAATCACCTATCAGGTATTTAGTATTTAAACTTTTAAGCATTTACGCTTTATAATTTTAATGATTTGCTTTAAAAACACAAATTTACCAGATGTTTAGTTAACAAACTCATTCTAATTCCCTTTAATGTAAAGCTGACTATTTATCTCAATTTAGTAAATAAAACAAATCTATTGAAGATATTCAGTTTGTAAAGCAGATCTATTGTCATGCGTAAAATATTGTATTCTATTCCTACTAAAAAAAACATCTTCATTAAACACTGATCTATGAAACTTTGTTAATCTCATCTCATAAAAAATAATTTAAAATCAGAATGATCAATTATGCAAAGCAAAAATTGCATAGATACTTAAAAAAATAAATGAGCTAAGGGAAGCAACTCTTATTTCAACTGAACTATTTACATTTACATAAAATGATGTGCATATTTTCACCCTTTAAACATGTTTCTATATATGAATCATCAAGGAAATCAACTTCTTTGAAGTTAAGTTTACACATTGAGAAAACTATCCAAAGTGTTGTCGATTACAGTAAAACCGTGCTCTATAGTGCATTTTGTTTCATTTGCCACTTTGTTGACCGCCAACATATTTTAATTTCCTCTTTACATTATCTCAATTTTTCGCTCAACTCCTTTATAACGCCAAACTTTCTCTGGACAAATGGTGGCATTATAACAAGGTATTACTGTACCATCTGTATGATTCAGATTTTAAATCTGACAAATATTGATCCAAGAGTTGGTCTCTTTTTCCTGAAAAAATAGCAGAGTGCAAGTGTTCTTTATCATCTGATGTAATACGTTACATACATTTACATGAGTAAGATAACACATTGTATAGGAGTATAAATGATAAGAACAGCAGCACAGGGGCATGGCACAGATTCCAAAACAGATTCCAAAATTCTTATGATACATTATACACATACATACGGAACATGGGATTCACAATACACATATTATATACGGAATTTGAGGTTTGGAATATGTGCCATGCCCCTTTTGACAACAGAATAATGATAATAAAACACAGTCTTGCCCCATACTGCAATACAAATTCTGGAAGAACAGTGACGCTCTGACTCTGTAACAAACACACGAGACCTTATACATATTAATTTCTTGAAGCACCAACATACAGATTCTACATGAATCTTACCCCTCATTCTGACAATTGCTAACGGCCTATTGTTGTATTACCATGAATACACGTGTTCTAACCTTATGCCTATTTCATTTACTTCATTCACACACTTTTCTGTTTCCCTCCAGACATCTGTGAGTTCCTCCTTGTGTCTGTGAGTTCCCCCTTGTATCTGTGAGGTCCCACTTGTATCTGTGAGTTCCCCTTGTGTCTGTGAGTTCCCCCTTGTGTCTGTGAGTTCCGCCTTGGGTCTGTGAGCTCCCCCTTGTGTCTGTGAGTTCCCCCTTGTGTCTGTGAGGTCCCACTTGTATCTGTGAGTTCCCCTTGTATCTGTGAGTTCTCCCTTGTGTCTGTGAGTTCCCCCTTGTGTCTGTGGGTTCTCCCTTGCGTCTGTGGGTTCTCCCTTGTGTCTCTGAGTTCCCCCTTGTTTCTGTGATTTCACCCTTGTGTCTGTGAGGTCCCACTTGTGTCTGTGAGGTCCCCCTTGTCTGTGAGTTCCCCTTGTGTCTGTGAGTTCCCCCTTGTGTCTGTGAGTTCCCCCTTGTCTGTGAGTTCCCCCTTGTCTGTGAGTTCCCCCTTGTGTCTGTGAGTTCCCCCTTGTGTCTCTGAGTTCCCCCTTGTCTGTGAGTTCCCCCTTGTGTCTGTGCGTTCCCCCTTGTGTCTGTGACTTCCCCCTTGTGTCTGTGAGTTCCCCCTTGTCTGTGAGATCCCCCTTGTCTGTGAGTTCCCCCTTGTGTCTGTGAGTTCCTCCTTGTATCTGTGAGTTCCCCCTTGTGTCTGTGAGTTCCCCCTCGTGTCTGTGAGTTCCTCCTGGTGTCTGTGAGTTCCCCCTTGTGTCTGTGAGTTACCCCTTGTGTCTGTGAGTTCTCCCTTGTGTCTGTGAGTTCTCCCTCGTGTCTGTGAGTTCCCCCTGGTGTCTGTGAGTTCCCCCTTGTGTCTGTGAGTTACCCCTTGTGTCTGTGAGTTCTCCCTTGTGTCTGTGAGGTCCCCCTTGTGTCTGTGAGTTCCCCCTTGTGTCTGTGGGTTCTCCCTTGTGTCTGTGAGTTCTCCCTTGTGTCTGTGAGGTCCCCCTTGTGTCTGTGAGTTCCCCCTTGTCTGTGGGTTCCCCCTTGTGTCTGTGAGTTCCCCCTTGTATCTGTGAGTTCCCCCTCGTGTCTGTGAGTTCCTCCTGGTGTCTGTGAGTTCCCCCTTGTGTCTGTGAGTTACCCCTTGTGTCTGTGAGTTCTCCCTTGTGTCTGTGAGGTCCCCCTTGTGTCTGTGAGTTCCCCCTTGTCTGTGAGTTCTCCCTTGTGTCTGTGAGTTCCCCCTTGTGTCTGTGAGTTCCCCCTCGTATCTGTGAGTTCCCCCTTGCATCTGTGAGTTCCCCCTTGTGTCTGTGAGTTCCCCCTTGTATCTGTGAGTTCCCCCTTGCATCTGTGAGTTCCCCCTTGTGTCTGTGAGTTCTCCCTTGTGTCTGTGAGTTCTCCCTTGTGTCTGTGAGTTCTCCCTTGTGTCTGTGAGTTCCCCCTTGTGTCTGTGAGTTCCTCCTTGTATCTGTGAGTTCCCCCTTGTATCTGTGAGGTCCCACTTGTGTCTGTGAGTTATCCCTTGTGTCTGTGAGTTCCCCCTTGTGTCTGTGAGTTCCCCCTTGTATCTGTGAGGTCCCACTTGTATCTGTGAGTTCCCCCTTGTGTCTGTGAGTTCTCCCTTGTGTCTGTGAGTTCCGCCTTGTGTCTGTGAGCTCCCCCTTGTGTCTGTGAGTTCCCCCTTGTGTCTGTGAATTCCCCCTTGTGTCTGTGAGTTCCCCCTTGTGTCTGTGAGTTTCCCCTTGTGTCTGTGAGTTCCTCCTTGTGTCTGTGAGTTCACCCTTGTGTCTGTGAGTTCCCCCTTGTATCTGTGAGTTCCCCCTTGTGTCTGTGAGTTCCCCCTTGTATCTGTGAGTTCCTCCCTGTGTCTGTGAGTTCCCCCTTGTGTCTGTGAGTTCTCCCTTGTGTCTGTGAGTTCCCTCTTGTGTCTGTGAGTTCCTTCTTGTGTCTGTGAGTTACCCCTTGTGTCTGTGAGTTCTCCCTTGTGTCTGTGAGTTCTCCCTTGTGTCTGTGAGTTCCCCCTTGTATCTGTGAGTTCCGCCTTGTGTCTGTGAGTTCCCCCTCGTATCCCCATCTCCTGTGTTATTTAATGAAAGACTTGTTAGTGTCCAGTATTCTACCTGGGTTGTAAGTTAATCAGGTCATTAGGATTCATCTTTTTTTTCTTTTGAGTCTATGGGTTCTCAATAAGGCCGAATACAAGAATAGGTGTGTTTCCTGTAACACAGCTAACCCTACAGAATCATGCCAAGCAGAAAAAAATTCTAATTACAGTAATGTTGGTCCAATACAGGTTTCAATGTTGTTAACACATGATCAACTGTTAATTTGTCATTAGCTTTCCATCCATTGAGGTATTATAGAGTTTGAATCAAAATTTTTTCCTCCCATTACATCCACTATATTATTAATCCATGCCTTAACCCTTTCACCACTGTAGACCATAATGGACTTATCAAGATCAATGCATGGCAGAGTTTATTAAAG
Organism: Mizuhopecten yessoensis; assembly: GCF_002113885.1. Lineage (NCBI taxonomy): Eukaryota > Metazoa > Mollusca > Bivalvia > Pectinida > Pectinidae > Mizuhopecten > Mizuhopecten yessoensis. The sequence goes on along the minus strand of NW_018408364.1, from coordinate 129,533 downwards.
TTACATAGGGTTGAAAGGGTTAACCAAAAACCTTATAGTTATACATGTAGCATTGTACAGGACACACACTTTTTTATTAGCCTAAATAACGCCTTAGAAGCCCAGTGTAGCCGATGTGCCACTGTTTCACCGCTGATATTACATTGGTTTCCATTGGATAGTTGGCTCCTCTGGTTCTCAGCTGAGGCCCCGACTTGTCAAAGCAGAACTGCCAGTCCACTCAGTTGATGAGCCCATTTGGTTCTACCCTCGCCTCAGTGTAGTCCAGGGGGGAGGCCTGGTTCATCACCTCACTGTTCAACAGTGGCTGATTTGCGAGAGTATCAAAGTCCCTCACACCATAGTACTTGAACTGACACAGCAGCTGGTCATCAGTTAAAGAAATGTTCACTTTTATATAAGTATCTTAATCTGAATAACGTTATACATGAAAAGGTTGATTTCTGAAACTTAAATAATTTGTTTGAATCTCACAAAGTAGTGATTTCTTTCTGATTCAGCGTGTGCCAAGTGTATACTTAGTGTAATTTAGTTGCTGATTATTCAATAATTGCAATTCAATATGGCCAGGAGGAGAATAATGTGATTGTGATAAGTTTTCACCGTTTATAGCTTGGTTCCTGGCTTAAAGGTTACTGCTGACTTGGTTCAGGTATCTTTGGGTGTAAAGAATTTTTATCAAATTAAAGAGGAGGAACTAGAAAGTATCAGCATCTTAGAGTAGGTTTTACAATGTAAACAGATGACATCATTAATGCAACAAAGGTCAAATTTCTGAATATTGCTTTAAAAATATATCTTACCAGGATTACGTACAGGGCTCTTACATGGGATTTAAGATCACTGCTTCTCATGAAACCTGGACCAACAGGTAAAAAGGATACCGACAAATCAAGGAAGATAACTCCCAGACTGCCGATTAGCCAGGGAAGGTGGTGCAGGACAAACTCTCCGTCCAGTGACCGCACCAGGATGGACAAACCATACGTGATGTTCCCCAGTACAGCCAGAATAAACATCATTACTGACAGACCCTCGGTCGACTTCCTCTTGTACTGAAACAGCCAGAATAAACATCATTACTGACAGACCCTCGGTCGACTTCCTCTTGTACTGAAACAGCCAGAATAAACATCATTACTGACAGACCCTCAGTCGACTTCCTCTTGTACTGAAACAGCCAGAATAAACATCATTACTGACAGACCCTCAGTCGACTTCCTCTTGTACTGAAACAGCCAGAATAAACATCATTACTGACAGACCCTCAGTCGACTTCCTCTTGTACTGAAACAGCCAGAATAAACATCATTACTGACAGACCCTCAGTCGACTTCCTCTTGTACTGAAACAGCCAGAATAAACATCATTACTGACAGACCCTCAGTCGACTTCCTCTTGTACTGAAACAGCCAGAATAAACATCATTACTGACAGACCCTCAGTCGACTTCCTCTTGTACTGAAACAGCCAGAATAAACATCATTACTGACAGACCCTCAGTCGACTTCCTCTTGTACTGAAACAGCCAGAATAAACATCATTACTGACAGACCCTCAGTCGACTTCCTCTTGTACTGAAACAGCCAGAATAAACATCATTACTGACAGACCCTCAGTCGACTTCCTCTTGTACTGAAACAGCCAGAATAAACATCATTACTGACAGACCCTCAGTCGACTTCCTCTTGTACTGAAACAGCCAGAATAAACATCATTACTGACAGACCCTCAGTCGACTTCCTCTTGTACTGAAACAGCCAGAATAAACATCATTACTGACAGACCCTCAGTCGACTTCCTCTTGTACTGAAACAGCCAGAATAAACATCATTACTGACAGACCCTCAGTCGACTTCCTCTTGTACTGAAACAGCCAGAATAAACATCATTACTGACAGACCCTCAGTCGACTTCCTCTTGTACTGAAACAGCCAGAATAAACATCATTACTGACAGACCCTCAGTCGACTTCCTCTTGTACTGAAACAGCCAGAATAAACATCATTACTGACAGACCCTCAGTCGACTTCCTCTTGTACTGAAACAGCCAGAATAAACATCATTACTGACAGACCCTCAGTCGACTTCCTCTTGTACTGAAACAGCCAGAATAAACATCATTACTGACAGACCCTCAGTCGACTTCCTCTTGTACTGAAACAGCCAGAATAAACATCATTACTGACAGACCCTCAGTCGACTTCCTCTTGTACTGAAACAGCCAGAATAAACATCATTACTGACAGACCCTCAGTCGACTTCCTCTTGTACTGAAACAGCCAGAATAAACATCATTACTGACAGACCCTCAGTCGACTTCCTCTTGTACTGAAACAGCCAGAATAAACATCATTACTGACAGACCCTCAGTCGACTTCCTCTTGTACTGAAACAGCCAGAATAAACATCATTACTGACAGACCCTCAGTCGACTTCCTCTTGTACTGAAACAGCCAGAATAAACATCATTACTGACAGACCCTCAGTCGACTTCCTCTTGTACTGAAACAGCCAGAATAAACATCATTACTGACAGACCCTCAGTCGACTTCCTCTTGTACTGAAACAGCCAGAATAAACATCATTACTGACAGACCCTCAGTCGACTTCCTCTTGTACTGAAACAGCCAGAATAAACATCATTACTGACAGACCCTCAGTCGACTTCCTCTTGTACTGAAACAGCCAGAATAAACATCATTACTGACAGACCCTCAGTCGACTTCCTCTTGTACTGAAACAGCCAGAATAAACATCATTACTGACAGACCCTCAGTCGACTTCCTCTTGTACTGAAACAGCCAGAATAAACATCATTACTGACAGACCCTCAGTCGACTTCCTCTTGTACTGAAACAGCCAGAATAAACATCATTACTGACAGACCCTCAGTCGACTTCCTCTTGTACTGAAACAGCCAGAATAAACATCATTACTGACAGACCCTCAGTCGACTTCCTCTTGTACTGAAACAGCCAGAATAAACATCATTACTGACAGACCCTCAGTCGACTTCCTATTGTACTGAAACAGCCAGAATAAACATCATTACTGACAGACCCTCGGTCGACTTCCTCTTGTACTGAAACACACCAGACAGTGAGGTAATAGAAATGCCCCATTGTCTGTTTGTCTGACTCACTTGTGGCACAACCTCAGCCATATGTACATGTGTATTGTAAATCATTTGATTTTTGCATTAATTTGGAAGGAGATTCATTCCCAAATTTAAATTTTCAAGATTTAATTTCATAGCTAGTTTTCATCAACATTGAAATAGCATCTTCTCAACCAGTTCTGGAATAAAGTATTTCACCAGTATTACATTGATTTATTATGCTGTAAGAAATTATGTATGAAACCTTGAAGGCAACATCATATTTTCAGCAGCCAGTTGAAAATAAAAATAGTTCTCCCGATGCCCTCGTTTTTTGTCAGCTGAGAGATTTGTTCTCATACTCACATTTTTGTACAGCTGTGAAAGGCGAGACCCAATGTAGAATATACTTGATACTATTCCAATGGCATAGCCAGACTCGTCTCTTATGTTCTAAAATAACACAAAATCATTGATCAATTGAATTTACATTGAAGGTAACTTTTAATCTTAAAACATTTTAATGAAGTATAAAACATACCTATATAATACAAGAGGCCCTTTGGACCTGTACCACTAAATACCTAATATGTTATTGAATGGGTGATGTAAAAGAAATCTCAAATCTGGGCCTATTAAATATATCTGGGCCTATTAAATATATCAATATGATTTGCATGCATTTAAACAACCAACCTAACACTTCTGGCCAGGCGTAATTGTCTGTTATCCCAACAAGCTACACACCAATGATCACTACTCTCGGACTTATGGACTTTAAGCATCCCTGTCCCATTGCACTGGAGTGTTTCGTATTTACAGTAACCTCCCTTTAATCAATGTTGTATAACTGTAGCACGGCTGGGCCAGGTCACTTCCCTTGACCTGGTAGATCAGTCAGTTAGAGACATAAAACAACAATCTGAAGTCCAGGGTTCAAATACCATGTCCTTATAAATTTGTATACTCAGAATGCAGCTGTTGATTATATTTTGTTTATCTTATCTTTATTTCATTTCATAAAAGTCCCACAAGGTATAGTTTTCTTTTCAGTACTGATTGATCAAAGCTCAAGTTTTTCCGAAACCCCCCAGTTTCCAAAGCATTGTTACAGTGTTGCCAGTGGTATGGGGATCTTTAAGAAGTAGATTTTTTGATGTATTTAATATAGAAAAACTGTTAAATTGGTAAGAAGACAACCACCAATATATATTTTATGATCATGCCAGTAACTCTAGAAATGAGAAGTTGATTTTGTGTCCTTGACATAGAAGTTTATTTATGCAAAGGTTACATGCCTCTTCTTAGGAGTGAGCTTAACCCTTTCACCCCTATGTAACTTCAGTAGACTCGTCCATGCATTGATATGGATGAGTCCATTACGGTCTACAGTAGTGAAAGGGTTAAGTTAAACCACTTTCTCTTATATGTCTTGCATAGACTGGTCTTGTATCATGTGTTTCGACTAGCCACACTTCCAGGTTGTCTGATGATCTTGTACTTACTTTGAAGAACTGGACATGTGTAAGATTGGCTGACAAGAGTTGTCTACTGCCAGGCCTTGGTATATGTACAGTACCCCTGGGGATGTCTGGTACCCCACTAAACCTGGACATCAGGGTTCCTACAGAGCTGACGGAGAGGAAAGCACCGGTAAAACACAGCACTATCCGGGCGGGGCCGCTAGGCTGGGCTTCCTTGTCCACTGGAGATAAAATATTACAGGTAAGGAACAGGGCTGTTATTTAAATTAACATTTCTTGTTTCACATTACAATGCTCATCAATACAAGATGGTGGGAGATATACAGGTTCCAAAATGAGTGATGGTTGGTTATCATGTTTATCTAACTTAGTTAATTTTAAATTTGTATAAAGACAAGGTTACAAGTGTCTTTTACAATTTTAAAATGAACTTACAAGAGTTTGATACACATGATAACCAACCATCATGAGATTGGGGACCTGTTTCTCCCATAAGTTTTGATATTATATCTAGAAAACCATGTGTTTCTCCTGGGAATTCATTATTGCTGTTTCTGATCAGGGAAACCATTGCCATGAACTATATGACATCACAGTGAACTATGACATCACAGTGAACTATGACATCACAGTGAACTATGACATCACAGTGAAAGGTGGTGTTGCAAAGCATTGTTACCTGATGTCATCAATAGGAGATTGACCAATTAAACGTCCAGGGTGTTACCCACTAGAAGATAACTATAAATGTTCATAACTCCTAGCAAGTTTACCCAACGAGTCGAGGGTGAGGATACCTATAGTGGTTGCGGGAGAAATACACTTCTGTTGTATTGAGCATGGACATAGATTATCAGATAACAAACAAGAACTGGTTATAACCAGGACATAGATTATCAGATAACAAACAAGAACCGGTTATAACCAGGACATAGATTATCAGATAACAACCGGTAATGACCAGGACATAGATTATCAGATAACAACCGGTTATAACCAGGATATAGATTATCAGATAACAAACAACAACCGGTTATAACCAGGACATAGATTATCAGATAACAAACAAGAACTGGTTATAACCAGGACATAGATTATCAGATAACAGACAAGAACCGGTTATAACCAGGACATAGATTATCAGATAACAGCCGGTAATGACCAGGACATAGATTATCAGATAACAACCGGTTATAACCAGGAAATAGATTATCATATAACAAACAAGAACCGGTTATAACCAGGAAATAGATTATCATATAACAAACAAGAACCGGTTATAACCAGGATATAGATTATCAGATAACAAACAAGAACAGGTTATAACCAGGACATAGACTATCAGATAACAAACAAGAACCAGATATAACCAGGACATAGACTGTCAAATAACAAACAAGAACCGGTTATAACCAGGAAATAGATTATCAGATAACAAACAAGAACCGGTTATAACCAGGAAATAGATTATCAGATACCAAACAAGAACCGGTTATAACCTGGACATAGATTATCAGATAACACACAAGACCTGGTTATAACCAGGACATAGATTATCAGATACCAAACAAGAACCGGTTATAACCAGGGCATAGATTATCAGATAACAAACCAGAACCGGTTATAACCTGGACATAGATTATCAGATAACAAACAAGAACTGGTTATAACCAGGACATAGATTATCAAGAACCGGTTATAACCAGGGCATAGATTATCAGATAACAAACAAGAACTGGTTATAACCAGGACATAGATTATCAAGAACCGGTTATAACCAGGACATAGACTGTCAGATAACAAACAAGTACAGGTTATAACCAGGACATAGACTATCAGATAACACACAAGAACCGGTTATAACCAGGACATAGACTATCAGATAACAAACAAGAACAGGTTATAACCAGGACATAGATTATCAGATAACAAACAAGAACCGGTTATAACCAGGACATAGATTATCAGATAACAAACAAGAACCGGTTATAACCAGGACATAGATTATCAGATAACAAACAAGAACCGGTTATAACCAGGACATAGATTATCAGATAACAAACAAGAACCGGTTATAACCAGGACATAGATTATCAGATAACAAACAAGAACCGGTTATAACCAGGACATAGATTATCAGATAACAAACAAGAACCGGTTATAACCAGGACATAGATTATCAGATAACAAACAAGAACCGGTTATAACCAGGACATAGATTATCAGATAACAAACAAGAACCGGTTATAACCAGGACATAGATTATCAGATAACAAACAAGAACCGGTTATAACCAGGACATAGATTATCAGATAACAAACAAGAACCGGTTATAACCAGGACATAGATTATCAGATAACAAACAAGAACCGGTTATAACCAGGACATAGATTATCAGATAACAAACAAGAACCGGTTATAACCAGGACATAGATTATCAGATAACAAACAAGAACCGGTTATAACCAGGACATAGATTATCAGATAACAAACAAGAACCGGTTATAACCAGGACATAGATTATCAGATAACAAACAAGAACCGGTTATAACCAGGACATAGATTATCAGATAACAAACAAGAACCGGTTATAACCAGGACATAGATTATCAGATAACAAACAAGAACCGGTTATAACCAGGACATAGATTATCAGATAACAAACAAGAACCGGTTATAACCAGGACATAGATTATCAGATAACAAACAAGAACCGGTTATAACCAGGACATAGATTATCAGATAACAAACAAGAACCGGTTATAACCAGGACATAGATTATCAGATAACAAACAAGAACCGGTTATAACCAGGACATAGATTATCAGATAACAAACAAGAACCGGTTATAACCAGGACATAGATTATCAGATAACAAACAAGAACCGGTTATAACCAGGACATAGATTATCAGATAACAAACAAGAACCGGTTATAACCAGGACATAGATTATCAGATAACAAACAAGAACCGGTTATAACCAGGACATAGATTATCAGATAACAAACAAGAACCGGTTATAACCAGGACATAGATTATCAGATAACAAACAAGAACCGGTTATAACCAGGACATAGATTATCAGATAACAAACAAGAACCGGTTATAACCAGGACATAGATTATCAGATAACAAACAAGAACCGGTTATAACCAGGACATAGATTATCAGATAACAAACAAGAACCGGTTATAACCAGGACATAGATTATCAGATAACAAACAAGAACCGGTTATAACCAGGACATAGATTATCAGATAACACACAAGAACCGGTTATAACCAGGACATAGATTATCAGATAACAAACAAGAATAGGTTATAACCAGGACATAGATTATCAGATAACAAACAAGAACCGGATATAACCAGTATATACTTACATTTAGAGCGGTTCCACTTCCATATGTGGTAATACAGGAATTGACAAAACAACACGATGTCAGCAAACACAAAATAAATAGCCAAGTAAATCTGAAACAAAAAGGTTATATAAACTTTATTTATCTCAAAACAATTATGAAACAAGTTATTTCAATTTATATTAATCACTCTTTTTGGCCCAAATGTTAGCGTGCAGGGTCTTAATGTGAGAGGAGACCAGAGTACCCAGAGAAAACCCACATGGTCAGGCAGGTGAGCCCATACCTTTTCCCGCCTGATTGGGGAATTGAACCCCGGCAGCCTTGGTGAAAGGCGAGTGTGTTATCCACTGGGCCACCCGACCACCCAAACAAAGAGCAGTGTTATTAAACAATCAGGTGAGGGTTCAAGGGCTAAGGATTTTGAGTGGATGGCAGTAAGAAGAACCAGTAATTTGTACAGATTTAGTTTTTATACATGTATATATGTTGTTGTAGATTGGAATGGAGTAACTTATATGCAACTAGGGTCCATACGTCACAGTCGAGAGACATCCCTGCCCCCGTTTGGTTATTCTATGGTAAAACCACGGCTGCATTAACGCTGTATACACGCATATATATAATATCTCATAAGTCAATACATAATAATATTATATCTATTCATTTTTTTTTTTAATCTTTCGATAACTCAAAATTGTGAGTTTTGTTAAAAGAAATACATATCAAAAAGTTAACATTTGAAACAAAGAATTTTTACGTTATATTTCAGGAAGTAAATCAAACCTGTAATGGCAGCTGATTGGTCAGGATAGAACCAATGAGATTAGTGGCATCTCCCAGGGTCCACTGTAGAATAAGCAAGAAAGATATACCCTCCACTCCACGGATATTCCGACAATTCATCACCATTTGTCTGTAACCATCAACATACATATCTAGAGTGTGAACAATATACTGTACTCACAAAGTCATACAAGGGGGACAACTCTCTAAACATACATATCTAGAGTGTGAACAATATACTGTACTCACAAAGTCATACAAGGGGGACAACTGTCGTAAATAAATTGGTAGTATACACAGTACAGTGGCAAAACTATGCAAGGGAGACAACCATCTGATCTATCGGAAGTACTTACGGAATACTGACGATCATCCAGGACACAAGGGACACAAGGCCAAGGATGTCGGAGGCCACACCCTGGTTGTCATGGACACAGTCTCGGAGGATCAGCCATGGCCACTGAACAGAACAGTTATTGTTGGGGTGAGATTTGTTGGCCACATTCTCAAAGGGGTTCCAGTCCCTCCAGTGGTCCACGGACGAGCCAAACATCCACGGGGACAGGCCCGGCATGGCCGACACCAGTTCTCTGTACTACTGTAGTGTGTTGTCTAGGTGATCATCACTGCCATCAGACCAAGTACCCCACAAAAATCTCTACAGACAAATGGTACATGTTTATTACAACTGTAGTGTGTTGTCTAGGTCATCATCACTGCCATCAGACCAAGTACCCCACAGAAATCTCTACAGACAAATGGTACATGTTTATTACAACTGTAGTATGTTGTCTAGGATAGAGTCATCATCACTGCCATCAGACCAAGTACCCCACAGAAATCTCTACAGACAAATGGTACATGTTTATTACAACTGTAGTATGTTGTCTAGGATAGAGTCATCATCACTGCCATCAGACCAAGTACCCCACAGAAATCTCTACAGACAAATGGTACATGTTTATTACAACTGTAGTATGTTGTCTAGGATAGAGTCATCATCACTGCCATCAGACCAAGTACCCCACAGAAATCTCTACAGACAAATGGTACATGTTTATTACAACTGTAGTATGTTGTCTAGGATAGAGTCATCATCACTGCCATCAGACCAAATACCCCACAGAAATCTCTACAGACAAATGGTACATGTTTATTACAACTGTAGTATGTTGTCTAGGATAGAGTCATCATCACTGCCATCAGACCAAGTACCCCACAGAAATCTCTACAGACAAATGGTACATGTTTATTACAACTGTAGTATGTTGTCTAGGATAGAGTCATCATCACTGCCATCAGACCAAGTACCCCACAGAAATCTCTACAGACAAATGGTACATGTTTATTACAACTGTAGTATGTTGTCTAGGATAGAGTCATCATCACTGCCATCAGACCAAGTACCCCACAGAAATCTCTACAGACAAATGGTACATGTTTATTACATCTGATAACCTGTCCATCGATTATATTCTGAAATACAAAGCAATAAACTGTTATTACAACTGATAACCTGTTCATCGATTATATTCTGAAATACAAAGCAATAAACTGTTATTACAAACTGATATTCTGTTCAGCCATTTTATTCTGAAGTCAGCGAGTTTCTATACCAAAACCAATTATCAATGCAAGCTTAAAACATTAAACTTCATGAAATGAAAATCTAATTTTGCCCACGCATCAAATACACAATGCTTGGAATATTTCTAACTTTGATAATGTAAGAAATTCATAATCAACTTATGATTGATTATTGGTTGAAATTGATGCTGAAATGAAAATATTTCATCCTTGAATGTTTTATTTTGATCATACTTAATTATATAAACTAAATAGATCGATGGGATGTTGATATAACAGTCATAGCGATTCAGAAGTTGACAATGACTCAAAGATATCTCCTGGAGGATTGAACGTAAGTTTTTCTCTCCAGGAGATCAATGGTTTTGTATGTTTTAAGTTCTTTTTTGATACTTTTTGACTAAAACACTTATCCTGAAGCTGATTACCAAGTTACTATAACAACCACAGCTACCTATTTTAAGTGGTGGAAAAAAGCTGGGAGTTAACGTGAGAAAATCCCCGACCTGCGGACAGTACCTGGCAAATGTATCAAACCTGTGACCTGGTGGTGCAAAAAGGTACTAAATTACTAATGTGCTAGTATCTACCCCATCAGTTTATATCAGCGCATTTGACGGATTTGTATCATTTTGCTCAATCACGAGATGTATCTGTGGTTACTTTAGGATTTATTGTTAGTAAACCAGAAATCAAGTTAAAATATTGATTACAAGAACAACACACACAATGTATTTAGTACACGTTGTCCAGAGAATGGGAACAACTTCAAACAGACAGCAAGAAACATGTGTATAATACTTCAACTAAATAAATTGATTACGGGAACTACAAAGTTAGAACAAGTGTTTATACAGACAACAGGAACAATAGACTCTTAAATAGAAATCTGGTTACACAATTGAATACAGGAACCACAAGTATATTGTTAGTAAATTAATTTTTGAATTCAAGATACTGTAAATCTGCACTAACCCCATCTGTTCAGTCAAAACACATATAATTTCACAGCAAGACTTTTTTAAACACAAAGATACTGTATTAGTATTGTACTTGTCATTATTGGACATCAGAGAAACATCTTCTCACAAGCATGACACCACACCATAAGACAGGAGTTATTGATTAGCTGTTATACAGAATCAATATATCAATTTAAAATCCTGGAAGGCATAAAATTATAACACCCAGTCAGAGATTAAAATCTTCACATTTTTCAATCGTCTGTCTACTGCACTAGTAATGGCCAATCTAAATCTGTCTCTTACACCTGTGTAACATATCCCCAGGGCCTGTTCTACCTATCCTCAGATCCCCAGGGCCTGTTCTACCTGTCCTCAGATCCCCAGGGCCTGTTCTACCTATCCTCAGATCATCAGGCCTGATCTACCTGTCCTTGGATCACCAGACTTCTAAGGCCATCATACCTATAACGGGCCTATAGCGGGGATGTGGCACGTACCTCACTCAGCGAATTTAACACAAGTAAGTGTAGCTAATACATTCCGTTATAATGCTGATTAATTTTTAATTGTTATAACATATGAACAAGGTGGCTGGGTGACACAGTGGATAACACACATACATGACCAAGGCCGCTGATTCTGGCTTACTAGTTAATTTCCTTATATACGTATTACAAACAGTAGCTTTTAAAGAACTACATGTACCCTCTCTTGATATACTTATATATGACACAGATAGACATCCATTATTCTCAAAAATAGAAACAGGTATTATATATATGATGCTGCATTTCTCACGATTAACTATTGAACCAAGAATCAATGAGTTAGAATGATTGACTTTGAAAAAATAAAACACACAAACAAAAGTTACAGTAATGGAGCTGAAGTGCCACCTCCTATGGCTAACAACTCCTATGGCTAACACTACTTGTAATATATTTATGTGTACAACCTTGGATTTTCCTAGTTTCAGACAAGAACATGTACACATGACCTAAAGTATTACAGAGAAAATTTAATTAAAAACCTGGATGAAAATAAAATTGTTCAAATAGGTATGCAAAAATGTTTTTCCTAAATATTTAAAACTGAAATTGAAGTCAACATCTTCAATAAAGAATAAAGAATGTTGAACATTATAAAATTTTAGAAATGTTTGGTTAAGACACTTTAAAGTTTTAATGGTGACTGTGCATTTTCCCAGAAATCCAGACCATTAATAAAAACCCTATATGCCTTAACTATGGCAGTGCAATAGACCCAACACTAAAGTGTGTGTGGGAGATATCTTCCTGGTTTGTTAAGTACAGGTGTCGGAGGAGTAACATGACCACAACGTTTAACACGGAAGATTTGGTCAATAAATATATATATATATGAAAAGTTTAAATAGTGGGAATTACCATTTTTAATGTTGACTATACATGCAATATATTTATCTACATAATTCACAGACTGCAACATGTTAGCTTAGCATGTAATGACATTGGATAATGTACCTGTGATTACCTGACATTTTACCTGGGGTTACATACCTGTCTGATTGATTGTAGGCCTCTTTTATAGGACATTGATCTTGTGTAATAAAGGGCCTGAAGTGTCACTTTCTCCCATATCTATAGATATGTCATAATAATTATTATAATCCCGTACATAACTCAGGGGCTCACTGAGGCCACTTAAAGGGAACTCATTAACTCACAATCATTTACATATTATGTTTCCATTTTTATTCAAATGTCATTTATAAGAAGTTGACGTCATATTGAACTTTCCCTTCACATCAACCTAATTTGCGAACCTACCATCAAGTCAAATATAATACAATCACTATCACTACAATCGAGATTATCGACTTGTTGTCTTTTTCTATTGAAGTAATGTGTACAAAAAAAATAAATGTTCCTCTCATATATATAGATTAACCATTCCTAGCTTTTTTTAGACAGTGAGATATTTAAACACTGAATTATTTATTTAGGCTTTACATTAAATAATTAAACTTACCATTGTCTTCATATAGCACTGGAACCTTAGTTTAGAAGTGTTAAAGTACTGGGAGGTCCACAAACCTTATAGTTCAGAGCTCACAATGGGTGAACAAAGAAAATGGTCAAAATACTGATAATCTGCCCAATAATCTCCCAGTCCGATATAGTTAAGTCTATTCCGTAAGTATAAACCAATAACTATAAAATAGCGCTGATATTTAGTACAGAATAGTAATTCAATTTCATACTGAATTGATATATATACCAGTATAAATTTATAACAATTCTAAGAATTTCATGCTGAAGCAAAATGTGTGACAAAATTACATCTGTCTCAAATAACTTACAATGACTCCTACATATTTCACAAAATAATAACAGAAATGTCTTAGATTAAACTTTTCTACACACTAACAAAGTACATTATTTAGTTTAATGAAACATGAGATAATAAACTTCTATTAATATAGAGAACACAGGAATATATTAAGCTGCTGATGTGGAGGCATATACCTACATGTATACCAAATCATTGTCATTGAGAAACCAACATTTTTGAAAAAAAAACAGTCTATTTTTAGCTACTGTGACCTTACCCTAAACGCAATAGGAATCTTCCTTTTCCCAAGGGCTATTTAAAAATATAAGCTTTATTTATTTTTTAACAATTGTGAAACAAGTTTTTACAGTCTATACTAATCATTCTTGTTGACCCGAATATTAGCGCGCAGGGAGTCTTGCTGTGGGAGAAAACCGGAGTACCCAGAGAAAACCCACGTGGTCGGGCAGGTGACCCCATACCTTTTCACGTCCGATCGGGGAATCGAACCCCGGCCGCCTTGGTGAAAGGCAAGTGCGCTATTCACTGCGCCACCCGACCACCCAAGGGCTATTGATCTGATTTTATCTTCAAGAGATAGTGCCTTGAAATCATTTTCCAATAATGTTAGCAAACCAATCAAACATTTTTATTCAACTCTGATTACAGGACTACAGTCAATTGGGGAAAATGGGGGGGATGAATGAAATTAACATAACATTAATAGGTCATGTCCCACTGTCTACAGGTTCTCAACTAACGACCACAAGGTCAATAGGTCATGTCAAACTGTCTTGGAGATCTCAACCAATGACATCAAGGTCAATAGGTCATGTCAAACTGTCTGGGGATCTCAACCAATGACCTCAAGGTCAATAGGTCATGTCAAACTGTCTGGGGATCCCAACCAACGACCTCAAGGTCAATAGGTCATGTCAAACTGTCTGGGGATCCCAACCAACGACCTCAAGGTCAATAGGTCATGTCAAACTGTCTGGGGGATCCCAACCAACGATCTCAAGGTCAAAAAGTCATGTCCCATCATCTGTGGTATCCCAAAAAACAACTTCAATTAAATAGGCTAAAAGTATGCTATCAGATCAGTAGCTGCTACTATGTACCAGTTTTCTTAAATGGCGTTGTAATAACAAACAATAATTACACAAAGTCAGATAGAAGGAACCCAATCTTGAATCACTGATATTTCAAACCCTATCTGTTCATTTTTTTTAAACCAAGTAAAGAAAAAATTCAGACTGTGAAAAATAAATGGCAAAATTCATGGATAAGTTACCTGCACATCGCTACCAACTTTGCAGTATATAGAAACTGAGAAAGCTTTTAAACTGTCACCTTCTGTTAGTAATTGTTAAATGTAATAAAACTAATCATCGGGTGCAGAGCCAACGCCGTACTTCTGATCTAGGTTCTGTAGGTTCCGTTATCCCTTGCTTGGATACCCAGGGGTATGCAGGGCGATTGAGGAACGGGAAACTAAAGGCAATATTCAATCACAATAAGCTCAGGATAGGTTGGTTTCTTTAATATAACTGATACACTGCAATATCATATTTTAAGCATCATATTTTTTTTGAGATTTGTCAGGTTTACAAAAAATATTTTAAGTTACACTAGAATGAAGATTTCATTTGTAGATAGAGCACTTAGTATTGTATGCATGAAGATCTTGACAGACATAAGTCAAAACAATGTTCGTTTCCAGTTACCCTACCAAAATTGTGTGTCCATAACCTAAATATATTTTACAATTTTCAAGGAAGCATTGTTTAAACTTGACTACAGATTTCTCTAGTTTACCCCTTTAAATGTTGAAATAAAATGAAATTATATATAAAATTTATTACTGACATACATAACCTATATTTCTTCAGATATTTAATAGGAAACAAACATGGGTTTGTTTGGCCATACTTTCCCATCCTATATAATTTCATTGCAAATACTGAAAATGTTCACTAGCATTTACAAGTTACATTTTCTACTACAGTACTAGCCTTTGGCATCAGACTAGTGACATTGTGCACCCTGCAAGAAAGAGGTCATGTTCAGAACATTAAGATGTAAACGAGCATAATTTAACTTCACCATTCAAAGTTCCATCATATATATGTAATATCTTACCAGTCAGTAGTTTCAGCATCTAACTCGAAAATCAGACTATTTGAAGTAAAAAAAATGAGTAATTCCATAGAACACCCGGCAATTAAATACAACTTACAAATGAAATAATACAATTTCTTCATACACAATAACTATTTAACCAGCCACTCAAGCGAAATTTATACATCCACAAGTCAGGTTCAACAGTTTTCAACTGGAGCTTGCAACACACACCATCAATAACTCCGTGTTTGTCTACAAATATCCATTGTAATCATCTGGGTGACATCGGATGGATTTGATGCATTTAAAACACATTAAACACAATGGGTTCACCGCTGTTGTACAGCACGTGATTATGACTGATCACTTGAAGCTGGCCTAGGCAGGGGGAGGGGGTTTCACAAGTGTCCATTGGTCGCTTTAATCATGAATGGGCATCGACAGTTACTGGTTGTATTTCCGATGCACATTTCTCGTATAAATAAAGTCCGTGAAAAGATTAAGCAAACCCATTCACTATAGCTTACTGTCAGGTCGAATAATATTTATCATTTGTAAACAAACTGAAGAGAAAATAACTCTAGGCCTAGGTGTTATTTGACAACATAAACTAGTTAACGTCACCATCTGAGCTCGTTTCCTATTTTAACAGACTGATTTATACCGTTACTTACTCATGTTGTATAACAGAACAGATCCAAAAAGTATAGGTGGATATCGTGTAAAACCCAGGTTCGTTACAGGTATAAATATTAGCTCATTCGGTCTCATTGGGTTCTAGGACGCCATTTTTTCCATGACCCTTGACCTCGTTTTCGTACCGAAAATGTTCGGCGAATCACGGAAACACCCGAGTTTTAAGCCGTCTCCTTGCAGACCTAAATAGGTAGCCATAATTTTCTTATTCGATTACAATCTTACGCCATCTTGTACTCAAACATACGTATTTAACTTATTGGACCCGTAAGTATGAAAGTTAAACATTCAATCTTATTATTTTATGTGTTTGTTTCCTTCTTCATAGGAGACAGTGCTTGGAAACAAGCCTCCGAAGGGTCCTTACCCAAGGACTTCATCGCTTCCCTTTTCACGCTGAAATGAATGTGCAGAAGGTGAAACCACCAGTTTCAGCTGCTGTTCAGATACCAGGACACTCACAACCAAGGAACATTGTGTATCCTTTACCCATTGTTTATAAAGTTGGATAATTGGAATCGTATTTAGCGTATTCTGCGCAGTTACTTGTCGTAACAGCTGCCGGTAAGTCCCAACACGGGGCCAGTTTCTAAGGAAAATCCAGAGCAACATGTGTTGAATTTTCATGTTGAATTAAAGTAAAATATGTCTTATAACGATTCTTATGTATAGCCATAATCATTGTTTCAAGTTCTGCATTGATGACTGATGAATTTTAACATCGGTTTTTTAATAGAAGCTAAAAAAATGATTAGATGTAGGCGGGGCCATGTTTTGGTATGTGGTGCGTGCTCATGTGACGAAACGAGCCACATGTACCGGCCCACTTGACGAACCTCATGGTCGGTGAAAATCGCAGAAAATAGTAAGATTGTAACATTTAAAAAGTGTTGATGTAGTGCATTAAGTCGAAATATAGCAGATGTCAAAATATTTTTACACGTGGGGCAAGACAACCGAGACAGGAAATATAGCCGGTCGAGTCATGCGTACGGCATGGCCGACCATGTTCTTATGGCCGATATTGAAACACTGTAGACTATGGCACGTAATTTACATATCGATTTCTTTGTTATGTCTAGGTTTACACTGAAATATTTATGATTATTTCAATGAAAATGTTCCATATTTCTTTTAGATCGTAAAAAAAAATCTTCTGAATGTTTTATCATGATTACGGTTTTATTTTCTTAAAAAAATCTTGTCATTACTGTCTGGTTCCTGTTTCTGTGACGTTATTTATAAACGTGTGTATATACATTAAATGAGTCATGAGTTCACATTTATAAGCATGATATTTACGTAGTACAAAGGATCCCATCCATTCTTTGTCCGACAAATATGATTTCTCACAAATATCGTAGAAAACTACAGAAAGGTAAGACAAGTTTTAATTTTCCAGATATAAGTCTACATGGATGGGAGGATTTCTTTCTTTAAGTTCATATTTAAGGACTGTCATTGTGTTGTGCTTTTCACAATAATTCAATTTTCGTTTTCATGTAGACACTTGTAAATTTACTGAAAGTTAGACCACACAGATCAGAAAAGAAACTGATTCTTGAAAATCAATTCATTGCCTACATGTCTTGTCAAATGATTAATTGTTTCATATTGAAATTGTTTTGATTATATTGAAATATTATATAATAGAATCCTAAAAAAGTTAACTGAAGAGTAGAAAAGGTGATTTGATTTCGATATTGAATGACACAAGGTTTATCAGGGAAGTTTGGGAAACAGACTCTGGGTTCTATTTGGGGAAATCGCCAACACAAATGGACATTCCCAAAATTGAAATTGTGAATTTCAAAAACATTGCAAATTGTGAAACAGAATGCATTATTGAATAGTTCTGTCACTTTAGAATAGAAATGTCTGAAATGTCTACAGTATACTTAACATGATTCATAAATCACGAAGGAAGACAAATATTAAAAAAGAAAATACAATTTATTTGAATTAATTAGGACAAATTTAATTTGCTGCCCCATCACAACATTTGGTATCTCTCTCTTTCCTTTTCTTTATTCCCTAATTTAGTGTTTCCTTAGGCATCTGTCTTTATATATATGACCAGACAGACTTTCAAAGCTATATAAAATGTTCCTGGGAAAACATCTATGAAACTGATTTTGTGTTTCATAGTACATTTAACATGTCAAGGTGCACTTGTAAAATATTACCTGGAAAATTCTGGGGATGACACATCCAGAAAAATGCTTATTAAAAGAAATAAATTACAAGGCATATTCAGATATTCCTATTAATTTTGTGGAACTTTTGGAAATCGTCTTTTAAATATACCCCAAAAATCTGTAGATTCCTTTTAGTGTTTTATATGACCATCATATTGAACTTCTTACAGATGTATTGATAATTTCATAATACTGTCGTTAATACATAGCCCTAGATAGTGGTTGGTATCTACTTGCTGTATGTACTAAATAAGGAACCAAATGTTCTATGGGAAAGTCGACATCTGCGGCTATTTTAAACAGTTATATGTCGCTCTGTGAAATGAAATCTAGAAGGTGTACTGTAGAGCGACTTCATGAGGACAAATTATAACCATGGCAGAAAATTGAGAGAACTTAATAGAATGGGTGATTGTCTGTCCACTAAAAGTCGGGTAAAAAGTAAGTTGATGGTTTCCGAAGACCTAAAAAAAGAAAAGGTAAAATGAAAAATAGGACAATTGGGTTTATCAGCAGAACAGTTCAACTTTATCATAGAGTGTGTTCTGTCTTGTTACTTAATGTTATTATTTGAATTGGGTAAAATTACATGTTTGCTGTTACATACAAATATGGGCATTTTGATATTACACAGTAAACTTTTTTTTTCTTTTTTTTTTTTTCCGAAGCCTGTTGTTTTTTAAGAACAAACAAAAGGTTAATTTTTCTAAGACATTTTAACAACACAAACTTATGTCATCAGACATCATGGTCATTACACATTTTACACAACTTTCCAGTGGAGTACATCTTACGTGTCGGGCATATATATGATTCACATACCAAGTTTTAGGTTATATTGTATGTCACTGTAGACAATAGCCAAAACTGGGGGATGGGATCAACAGAGAATAATACTAAATTGGGAAAGGGAGAACTGTCCAAATATACCGAGTTGTGCATAAAGGTATTTAGTAATTATAGTCCTGGTATGTGTAGGTTTTATAGATACTAGACAGCATCATTGTGAAGTATTTAATTATTCCCCGTTCTCCATGGCTGTTGGGAGGGCATTAAACCAAAAAAAAATAAAAATAGATTATTCCTTAATCCTAAGCAGACCTTCGAGAGTTACAACACCACCTGTTCATAGTGAGTATACCTCTTGGTACCAAACTTGAAATGTAATTTTCTGAAATTGTTTTATTTTCATCATAACTCATTTCATCAGCTAAGTACCATTGTCTTATTTTCATCATTACTCATTTCATCAGCTAAATACCTTGATGTATTCAGTCTTGTACATTCAATGCATTTGATGTTTTTCAGGAGGTCCGGAAGAACAAGTTCCACAGCAGTACCCCTCCTTTCAACCAGGGTTAGTGAATATTGGCTATCCCAATCAGGTAGGTAGCCCGGTCTTCCTGAAGATTTTCAAAAAGAGACATAAGTTGCAACAGCTGTTTCATATTATAGCAAAAGTTCTTTTTACAAAGTTAAAAAAAAAGATAACATTTTTGAAGCTTTGATAAAACTTGAATTTGCAAAAGACAGTTGAGATTAGCTGTAAAATCTACATGGTCATAATTGCAGATGGACCTTGTAGAAACTATAAAGTAAAGTTTTGAAAATAAATTTTCCCAAAAGCATCTGCATCGGATATGGTGAACTTAATTACCTATTTTGTTAAATGCCAAATTTGATATTTTTTGGGACAATTTTTTCTTTCAGAACTGACTTAAATAATTTGTACTTTTCAGAAATCTTGGAATGTTTTTTGAATGAAATGTAACTTCTATAACAAAATGACTTGTTCTAAATTTAAGTTCCTGATATCGCAACAGCAGCAACAACAGCCACAGACACAAGGCAATCCCCATGAATTAGACAAGAGTCAGCTGACCACCTCCCAAACATTCGGGGGACAGCGAACTCCAGTAACTATTCAACAAAATATGTATCAAAACCCTACGTCAGGCATGAGAGCTGGTCCCCCGCCCCCAGTAAGTATTTTAATAATATAAATGTGACTGACAATAATTGTTTTGCACGAATCTGACCTTTCTTTATATTATAGAAAATGACTATTAAACTGAAAATTTGCAATAGTTTGCAAATTCTGTTTGATGATATTAAAAGAGCAATTGACTCGATGCATAAATTTGAAACTTGGAAGAGCTTTGCTTGATGAAAAAAACGAAACAGACACCAGTAAGGTGATTAAATCAACAATGTTTGGGTTTGCGCGGAGAATAAATATAAAAACCTCAGTTGATCTTGGATCTTTTGTACAAAAAAAATGTATGCTTTTTAAGTACATGTGGAAAATTTTATGGTGTATAATTTTACAGCTGAAATTAATCAAACTGAAGCATGAAAAACCAATCTGAATCAAGACTAAACCATGACATCTTAAATGATGTCAATAAAGATATACTCGAAGTATTTAAAACAGAGCAAAAAATTACTTTCATTGAATTGTAGTCCCTTTATTACAGCCCTTTTACTCTGGCCAAACACAGCCACGGCAAGCAAGGTACTCTGGGCCTCCTCCCATCAGTCAGCCGCCAAGCCAGCCCATGTACCCAACAATGTACATGGCGCAAAACCACCAACCAGGAACGTTTCAACCCCCTGGTGGTACACAGATAATTGTTCAGCCACAACTCTCGATGATGGTAACTTGCAATATCAACTATAGTTAGCCTATACATGTAGATAGCATAGGAAAACTGCTCAGCTTGGATAGGCAGATATGGACACAAAATCTTGTATTCAGCTTGCCAAATTAACATAATTACAAATATCTGGTAAAAATGTGTCCAGCTTATTTTACCTTTGCCTCTTTGTTTAAAGTCAAATTAGTGCAAAATTTCAGTAAAGTCTTGTCTTAGTTCTTAAATTTGACAAATAATAAAATTGTTATGCAATTTAAGATACTGTTTCGGTCTTTGAACTTTGAACTTTAACTCTTTGACAAAAGTGAAATAAGTGCAAAATTTTCAATAACGTCTTATCCAGGGTGTCAATTTTAAAGTATTAAAATGATTTGCATGACATCAAAAGTATACAAAAAGTGCACCTTATCGCCCACTTTTGGCTTAAAAGGGTAGACATTTTTGGTTCGCTGGTGGTTTGCTTATTTTTCTTGTCCACAGGGTTCATGTGTTTTGTTTGTCTTGTGTATCAGGTTGGTAATAGAATGAGCACTCCCCAGTTTGCCCTACAGACCTCTCAACAGGGAATGACTGGCATGACCTATCCGATGACTACCAATCAAACAGCGACTCAACAGTTTAACCCAATCACTGTGTACCAGCAAAATAACCAAGCCCAGAGGCCACCATCTGCAGGCATGATCACACCACAAACAAGTCAGCCAGGAAAACGAGAGAAACACATGATCAAGATTGTAGATCCAAATACAGGAAAGGATATATCAAGTGAAATATTTAGCACATCTCGGCCGGGTCGTTCGACTACTCCAGGCTCCAGTCCTTCCCCTGTGGCTGTAGTACCGGGAGAGGCTGCCTCCGAGTCTGAATCAAGTCCACTTGTTGAAGTAAGCATGTTAACTTTTTTTACACATACCAGCATTATGAACCAAACCCCTGTGTTGAATGAAGTATTAATTATGCTCATCTATGTTTGTTAAAGGATTACAGTATTTGTAGCCTCAAAAAGATTAAAGTTAAAAACAAAATAGATAAAACTTTAGGTACATTGTAATATGGATTTCACATAAAATTGATTGAACACAGGTCTTGGTTTAGTTTTAAGCTTATTCTGTTGTCTGTGAAGCATGGTCCACATTCACAACATCTAGATTAACCCTTGCATCCATGGAAGAGATTAGTGTTACTTGTATCTGTCCTTTTCATCTAGATCAATATGGCAGTTTATTTTTTGATCAAGTGTCATCGATTTTGCATATATATTTTTTACAGATTTTGATCAAATTACAATGTCGAAGCTAGTATGTCGGGGTTTGTAGGCCAAGGTCAGTTTTGAAGCAATATACTATTCATTGACTTCAGAAATAATTTAGTGATTACACCTGTTATAGGTATAAAATGTTGATGTTTTATCCTGGAGTGTCAGGAATTCTAAAATATTACATTAATGTTTGTGTTTCAGAGCCCCCCACCTCCACCTCCAGAATCCCCGAACGATCACCAGGGTGACATAGCAGCAGTGTTTGCTGCCCAGGTGGCTGCTACATTAAAAGCAGAAGTTCAAGCAGAGCCTGGGGTGTCTTCCAAACTTTCTCACAATGTGCCATCGTTTACACCTGCAGAATCGTACCAACCAGTTAGTGCTACTAGTGAGGAGATTCCACAGGAATCTAATTCACCGGTCGTAGAACCAGTCGTAGAAGAAGTCGGTGAATCAGACACTCCAGCTGTTAATCCGCCTGTTAAGGAAGCCACAACAGTTTTAGCGGAAGTTTCGGTGGAATCCGGAAAGGTTTCAAATTCAGTACGTAGTGTAACTATAGAATCCAACCCAGGTCTTTCAAACACAAACGACTTAGTTCCAGCTACACAAGGAGAAACTGCTTTTGTGTCGGATTCTGGCGTTGATGTACAATCTGTGTCATCACTGGAGCCCAGTGACTCTTCAGTGACCGACGGCACGAAACCAGACAACCAAAATGTGGTAATTGATGAAGTGGACACTCAAGTGGAACCACCAAAGCCTTTCATAACAGAATCTGAACCTGATGTTAGTGTAGCAACAACAAGTGATAATACAAGGACTACAGATCCAGTAGATGTGAAAATTGAGGCAGAGGAAACACTTGTGAACAATACCTCTAAACAGGAGGATTCAAGTGAGAAAGACGAGGTGCCAAACGTATCGCAAGCAAATGTGGTAGAACCCGAGGATTCCAATCCTGGGCCTATTGTCAAAGAGGAAACCAAGGGGAAGAAGAAAGTCGAGGACGAAACCAAGAAAGTGGAAGAATCTAAGAAAACAGATGCAGAAGTGTTTGTGAAACCACAGGTTAGTAGAAGTTATAGTGGTTGCTCCACTTACATTCGATCAGTCGGGGTCCAATATTTTTTTTAACTTTCCACCACTATGTTTCTAATGGAATCTATATAACTCAAAACTTGAGACAGGAAAAATTGGTGGATTGCAATATCCCGACTAAAACTAACATTATTCTTTACCCACCACAATCTAG
This sequence comes from Mizuhopecten yessoensis, assembly GCF_002113885.1. Lineage (NCBI taxonomy): Eukaryota > Metazoa > Mollusca > Bivalvia > Pectinida > Pectinidae > Mizuhopecten > Mizuhopecten yessoensis. The sequence goes on along the minus strand of NW_018408364.1, from coordinate 105,748 downwards.
AATTTGTTTCGATCGGTGTTGAAAAGTTGGAAAGCATCTGTATCTTGTTTGTACCAGTGTTAATTTCTAGGATAAAGATTTAAAAGATTTCTTAAATGAATTAGCCATATAGCTGGAATAATTGGTTGGGGTATATACATGGCTTAAATTTTGTCCTTCAATACTGTTTGGTTCATATTTAGTGGTAGATGGTATTTGGTAAAGAGTGTACATAGCAAACGAAAAACAACCATTAGACAAGATGGCCACCGTACCTTCTGATGGTGCAAATACTTTGGGATATAACATCTGTTGATAGTATTTTGTTCATCCATGGTGATAATTTGTATTTTTAAGTATCAAATATGTGTGTGTAACCTTTTGTTGCCAATATTTTTGAAATCTGAAAATTATCAAACATCATCACCTGTCTGAGCCTACGAGTGATCTAGCTTCACTATTGATGTTGGCCAGACCTGGTAATTTACTTTCAATAACTACTGAACTGTTCCTTTTTACTACAGCCAGTGGAAATACCAGCACCTGTACCAGAACCTATTGTTGTTCCTCCTCAAACGTTACCGGAAACGCAAGAAGTCAATGAAACAACAGAAACGATGCAAGAAGTGGAGGTACAAATACAAGACAAAATAGAGGAAGAGAATCAAAAGAATGAAGAAAAGAGTAAAGACGCTAAAGAAAACCTGAAAACCAGTGATGACCCAGAGAAACCAGGGGTCGACACAAAGGAAACAAAATACACCTATAAAGAAGGTAAAACATTTCAAAGGTTGAATTGAAAACCAGTACAGAGCTTGGTTGGGTTCCACTACATGGTTCTATAGAAACTTAAAGTCTATGTAAGGCCAAACAAGTTTGATTACTTGGTTCTCAGGCCTGCGCGCATTTCATTTTAGGTCACGGCATTGCCGATTTAATCGTGAAAGTAATAAAAAAAACAACTGTGAATGCTGCACCAGCCGCCGTCTTTAAAAGAATCCGGAAAATTGGTCCGCATGTCGTTTTTACTCGTTAGTCACCCAAGTCCCGAAAACCTTTGAATAAAGATAAGGATTGAGATAATATATGCAAGCGTTAAAATGATCATGACTTTTTAGTCTTGTGTACAAATGGCGCTCATTTCGGTACAAATAAGGAATGGGGGTTTCGTGATTCTCGTCCTGAACATCGTGGGGGGATTTTGGGAGGCTTGCTCTATGACGGGTCTCTACACAACTATAAAAAGACAAGGTAATGCCCACAATAAACGTTTTACAAACTACACAATAAAAAAAAATGCTTGTCTCATTTTTGCCATGTAAAATGTGGGGGGAAACACCCGCCCTGTCGCATCTCTTTTGAAAAAAATTGGCCTGAGAACCAAGTAATTAATTTTGTTTGGCCTAAATTGATAAGTTATAGATGTCATTTGAAAATTTCCTGTTTAAAATATTTGTATATATGTTGTAGTTTAACAACAGGTTCACAGTATAAACTTTGGTCAATAACAGTGTTCAGTTTCAACAAGTTTCTTTGTATAGAGATAATATGCAAGAATATTGTCCTTTATGTTGGTTAAAACAGATTTTACAATTAAAAAACTGGGATTCGATCGAAGATGTTATGACATGAACAGTGTTTTTGTTTTAGCTAGTGAATAACTTAGTTCAAGTTAGTATCTTCAATAAGATTCATCTGTTTTGTAATATGTATGCATCCAAGTTTTACTTCATACCCAAACAATGTATGTATTAAACATGCCGCAACATTTCAAGACCAACTGGTCCCTTTATCAAGTTATTACTTAACTTTGATGCAATCTAGTGTCAAATTTATGAATTCAATGGCATATGATGGAATTTTTCAGACCAATGGAGTCCTATAAATCTAGAAGGGAAGCGATTATATGACCGGGATTTCTTGCTGCAAATGCAATATGCTGGAGACTCCACAACCAAGCCTGTTGGTCTGCCAGATCTACCTGATATTATTTTAGACAAAGTAAGTTTTTTCTTGGATGACTGCAACCGGGTCAAATATGTGACATTGATAGGTAAAAACCAATATTAACCCAGTTCTAATTTGCCTTTCACATATACATAAATGTATGTGGTTATCTGTCGGGATAATTTTGCTTTCATAACAGGAGTTGTGAAAGTTGAATTGCGGCAACATATAAGGAGTATACAGTAACTTATTTGGTTTTCGGGTGCGAGGAAAATTCACAAATTATTATCTAGTTTTATCCTTCTGGTGAAACATGTACAAATTGAATACAAACTGTTTGAATCCCTCTTGGAAATTAAAACATTCTCTGTATCTTAAGTTTTAAAAGAAATATATTTTCAGATTTATAATAAACTACATTTTCTTGGAGTACATGTTACAGTTTGGTTTATGTAATTCTTAAAAAGGTGCTTCAAATTCAGTGTGAATTACTGCCTCTATATCAGATTGAAGCCAAAAACTGCAAGGGAATCCCAGTATTTTCTATGCGATATCATTGTCATTACCCACTTAAGATCGAAATTGACACTAAGATTGTTTTGTATGATACAGTAACCACTAAAATAGTACATTTACAATATGCTACCAATCTAACTTTAGTTCATCATTTCTAGAGAGTAAACTGGATTAAAACTTGAAACCCATAAACAAAATTGTTTGTATTATGGTAGCCATGGTGATAACACCTTCATGTAAAATTTCAGACGTATTTGAAAGGAATCATCTAAGCTTCCAGACAGTGTTTTTATTTTGATTTCCTGTTTTTCGTGTAGCCTAACTACAACCAACAGTCCGGAGGTGGCGGCCACAGTGGTGGTGGAGGAGGAGGGGGAAGGGGACCCTCTTTCTCCCGAGACCCGCAGTCATTCAGTGGATCCTTTGATTTCACACCCGGCTATGTCAGGTCACCAAGAGTTGTAAGTAGCACTTCAAGGATTCTGTTATAAGTCTGACAAAAATGAGTTGAACCTGTTCAGGAATGTCTGTAGTCCTGTTAGTTTTATGACCCATTAAATGAGATTTTAAATTTCATTTTTTGCGCATTTCTTCAAATGTTTTCCTAAATAATATGATTTATTCAGCTAGCAAGGGTGACAGTGAAATACTAATTGAATGAGAGATGAAAAAGAATATTTAAAGAATAATCACCTCCAATACAAATATCGAAGAAGTCTGGCAGGAAAAGTTCACCTGAATTGTTGTTTCTATTGAATTATCAAGAGCTTAACCTATGTTCCCTAAAGGAAAATTGACCTGCCCATAATCATAATGGTAATTGGGAGTCGGCATGACGGGTTAATATTGTGGTCTGCCTATGATAAGGTTAGCAACTTAGAATGTGTAAAACACCTTCATTCTAAATAGTTCAAGAGCACATAAAAAATTCTTTTGGTGAAAGTTGCAGTGCATACATTATCAAAAGACCAGGAAGAAAATAACATCCAGTTCTCTTAATAGTTATTCTGTTAGTGATTTGCTGTCGACAAAGTAATCATTTAAATAGATTTTTACAGAGATTCCCGAAATAACTGAAGTTGAGTAATGCTGTTTGGTTGAAAGACAGTTTAGAATTTTGCCTATTTAGTTTTTGTGCCAAACTGATCATCAGTTGAGTCGACTTGCATTTTCATGTGAGTTGGTTTGCCATGTGCTGAATGTGGTGACTTTGTGATTCAGGGCGGCACTGAGCGTGGTGGTGAGCGTGAGCGTGGTGGTGAACGTGGTGATCGTGGTGGCAGGATGACCAAGAGTGGAAGTAACCAGGGCCGTAAGATGGGAGGGCCTCCTCAGAGGATCATCACACATGTCTCTATAGGACAAGATGTCACATTACACAAGGCTGGTGATGCTTGGAAACCACAGAAGAGCACAGAAAAAGTAGAAGATCCAGAAGAGAAGAAGACAGAGGTAAAAAAAAAAGATCAGGACTTTTCTACATGTTTCAGTACAGGAATCTACTACCAATGGTTGCAGAAATAGTGTTTTATTTTCACATTGAAATTTTTCATTAACAGAAAGAAAAAAGAAAAAAATGTTTCTAGCATTACTTTGACATCTGCTCGTATTTTTCCTCTTGCAGGATCTTTATTATTGAAATCATTTCATGTTTTATGATATCCAGGATTGCCCAAGTTGGAAAATTATATAAAACTTTTATAGAAATACAAAGAGAATATTTAAATCATATTCTTAAATGAGTCTTCAGTTTCTCAAACTACAATACAAATTACTGTAAGTTTTTTCATGGCTTCAACTTTGTATGTAAATTGATGCAGGGTTTAGGTAAAGAATATATAGTGATTACTGTCTGTTGTCAGTTGTGTATCAAAAAGTGATGAATGTCCATCTTTTACACGGTCGATATGGATGTTCATCTTTTACACGGTCAATATGGATGTCCATCTTTTACACGGTTGATATGGATGTTCATCTTTTACACGGTCAATATGGATGTTCATCTTTTACACGGTCGATATGGATGTTCATCTTTTACACGGTCGATATGGATGTCCATCTTTTACACGGTCGATATGGATGTCCATCTTTTACACGGTCGATATGGATGTCCATCTTTTACACGGTCGATATGGATGTCCATCTTTTACACGGTCGATATGGATGTCCATCTTTTACACGGTCGATATGGATGTCCATCTTTTACACGGTCGATATGGATGTCCATCTTTTACACGGTCGATATGGATGTCCATCTTTTACACGGTCGATATGGATGTCCATCTTTTACACGGTCGATATGGATGTCCATCTTTTACACGGTCGATATGGATGTCCATCTTTTACACGGTCGATATGGATGTCCATCTTTTACACGGTCGATATGGATGTCCATCTTTTACACGGTCGATATGGATGTCCATCTTTTACACGGTCGATATGGATGTCCATCTTTTACACGGTCGATATGGATGTCCATCTTTTACACGGTCGATATGGATGTCCATCTTTTACACGGTCGATATGGATGTCCATCTTTTACACGGTCGATATGGATGTCCATCTTTTACACGGTCGATATGGATGTCCATCTTTTACACGGTCGATATGGATGTCCATCTTTTACACGGTCGATATGGATGTCCATCTTTTACACGGTCGATATGGATGTCCATCTTTTACACGGTCGATATGGATGTCCATCTTTTACACGGTCGATATGGATGTCCATCTTTTACACGGTCGATATGGATGTCCATCTTTTACACGGTCGATATGGATGTCCATCTTTTACACGGTCGATATGGATGTCCATCTTTTACACGGTCGATATGGATGTCCATCTTTTACACGGTCGATATGGATGTCCATCTTTTACACGGTCGATATGGATGTCCATCTTTTACACGGTCGATATGGATGTCCATCTTTTACACGGTCGATATGGATGTCCATCTTTTACACGGTCGATATGGATGTCCATCTTTTACACGGTCGATATGGATGTCCATCTTTTACACGGTCGATATGGATGTCCATCTTTTACACGGTCGATATGGATGTCCATCTTTTACACGGTCGATATGGATGTCCATCTTTTACACGGTCGATATGGATGTCCATCTTTTACACGGTCGATATGGATGTCCATCTTTTACACGGTCGATATGGATGTCCATCTTTTACACGGTCGATATGGATGTCCATCTTTTACACGGTCGATATGGATGTCCATCTTTTACACGGTCGATATGGATGTCCATCTTTTACACGGTCGATATGGATGTCCATCTTTTACACGGTCGATATGGATGTCCATCTTTTACACGGTCGATATGGATGTCCATCTTTTACACGGTCGATATGGATGTCCATCTTTTACACGGTCGATATGGATGTCCATCTTTTACACGGTCGATATGGATGTCCATCTTTTACACGGTCGATATGGATGTCCATCTTTTACACGGTCGATATGGATGTCCATCTTTTACACGGTCGATATGGATGTCCATCTTTTACACGGTCGATATGGATGTCCATCTTTTACACGGTCGATATGGATGTCCATCTTTTACACGGTCGATATGGATGTCCATCTTTTACACGGTCGATATGGATGTCCATCTTTTACACGGTCGATATGGATGTCCATCTTTTACACGGTCGATATGGATGTCCATCTTTTACACGGTCGATATGGATGTCCATCTTTTACACGGTCGATATGATTGTCCATCTTTTACACGGTCGATATGGATGTCCATCTTTTACACCGTCGATATGGATGTTCATCTTTTACACGGTTGATATGGATGTCCATCTTTTACATGGTCGATATGGATGTTCATCTTTTACACGGTTGATATGGATGTCCATCTTTTACACGGTTGATATGGATGTCCATCTTTTACACGGTCAATATGATTGTCCATCTTTTACATGGTCGATATGGATGTCCATCTTTTACATGGTTGATATGGATGTCCATCTTTTGCACGGTCAATATGATTGTCCATCTTTTACATGGTTGATATGGATGTCCATCTTTTGCACGGTCAATATGATTGTCCATCTTTTACATGGTTGATATGGATGTTACATACTCTTGGTTTGTTTTTCAGATCTTGTATAAAAAGGCCCGCGGTATCTTGAACAAGCTGACTCCACAGAAGTTTCAAACTCTGGTCAAACAGATGTCTGAGCTGGAAATTGATACAGATGAGAGGCTGAAGGGAGTCACAGACCATGTCTTTGAAAAGGTAATATTTCACAAAGATTGCTATTGTCACTTCCTGATATAAATAAAATTGCTAAAGTGAAATTATTGGTGATGTGCTTACATTGAAACAGTCCAAAAGTAAACAACCATATAGTTTTCCCTGATTATTTAAATAAGATTTCAGTTGTATTCATGATTTGTATGTTGTACTTTCAGGCAGTCGGTGAACCTGGGTTCAGTGTAGCTTATGCAAGCATGTGCAGATATCTTGCAATGGTATGTATTACTGACGACACATGATGGATGACTAAATCAGAGGGGGAAAAATAATTAAAAAAATCTACTCTAAGTGGTTCGTTGACATCCTGAATATTGGATATAGTCATAGGGTAGGGTTGGGAGGAGGAGGTAGTGGAATAATTACAGAAATTTGTGACTAAGGTGAATTTTAAGCAATTTCTAACTATAATTAAATAGCAGTAAATAAATCCTTGTTTAATATTTTAAACACCGACGATTATCTTGTCTGACAAGATATGCTGTTTGGATAGCTGTCCCAGTTGTAACTGACAGTTATCTTGCCCAATCAAATATTTGTATGCTATTAAAAGATTCTAATTGTTTGTAAATGATGGAGTTATGAGGTCTATCAAAAATATATACAGTGGTATTCCGGGCCAACCAGCTAAAGAATGGATAGTATAATGTGATTTCAAGAAAGGAAATTTAGAAAGTTAGAAATATAAGCAACATTGATCATAAGTACACAGATGATGTTGATGTCATTTGTTTGTTATACACTTTTAGATCAAGGTACCATCCAAAACAAAGCAAGGGGAATCAGTCAATTTCCGTGCAATATTACTAACCAGATGTCAGAAGGAATTCGAGAAAGACAAAGACACAGAACTGGAAATGGAAAGGAGGCGGAAAGAAATCAAGGAGGCAAAGGTTTGTAATCTAGGAGTCGAGGAAAATGTTAATTTGGGAAGGTTAAGCTTCAGTAATGATTTCCTATGGACAAGTTTTTAAGTCGAGGAATTTCCTGAGGAACGGAACGATCACTAAGCCTTTCCGCCTTCTAGGGCTTCTTCAGGTGGATTGTTGTTTATTTATCACCGTTGGTTACATGACGTCGTCAATATTTGTATAGTCAACAATGCAGTAACGTCAATAAACAAGCATAGTGACGTCACAATACCAGGACAAAGAAAACATCTACATTGCAAAAATCATTGTGCATTCAAGCTGGGTATATATATATAAATGGATATGGGTCAAAGAAGTAATATAGACGGTAAAATCCCATATAACACTGGATCCTAATGGAGGTATGTCCGTAGGATACAAATTACTTATATAAATGGATAAATATACCGTTTGTTTATTTTTCTTGACATTTGAAAGTAAGTAAGTTCAGATGCTACAGTGATGCTTGTACACTTGCAGGAGGAAGACAAAGAACAGCTGAAGGCTGACCTAGAATTTGAAGAATCGAAAGCGAGGAGACGATCTTTAGGAAATATTAGGTATGCTATATTGTTATTGCATAAATAAGGATACTCCCATAACATGGTAGGCCGCTGGTCGACCTTTTTTCAATCGGATATGATTTTGCCGACTGCAACCTCTCATTTCCGAAGTACTAATTCTTTGATGCAGTTTCCGCCTGAAATCCGGGCGGAACAAAATCGGCTTGAAAAACTCACTTAAGTGGGTAACATTTCATGACAACGATGTATACTCACGGAATATATAATATAGATCTCATATGTAGGTCACAGACACAAATATATAGTATATTTCGGAATAGAACACTCAAAATACATGTCCATGTCGTTGTAGCACATCTCTGACCTACATTTAAAACATTGCTTCTGGATTAATACAAAATAGCAGGGGGGATTTCAAACGGAACGAAATGATACAGAGTTTTTTTGTATTCCACTTGTGAAACATTACATGTAATCCATTTTTGTATTAACCGGAAGAATCATGGCAAATGCTGTCTGCTTCGCTTCGAATGAGGAAAAACTCATTATTTATGTCTTTGATACGAAATTTTTCTCATGTAATCATGGATTTATGGAAAGGAATATTTATTGGACCCTTTTGACCATTTAAATGTATGTAAACACGATACACTCTTTCTTAATCCGAACTTTGAAAATGTGATCGTCAGCATCGGGAAAATCAGCTATGGGTAGTTAGAGGTTACGCGGCGCCTGTCAAAAGTTTTCGCCGTGTAAAACCTCTAACATCGTTGGAGTAAAATAAGGATAGCTCATTTCCACTAGAAAGTTTGTGTATTGCTAGAAAGATAACATAATAATGAAAAAGTTTTATACTGGGAGGAATTTCCCTCAGATTTTACATTGTTCATATGTAAGCTGTAACCCAAAGATGGTGTGTTTACTGATGTTCTTCTAGGATTTGTAGAAGTGATGTTTCAAAATTTTGATGCCTACCTTTATATAATACAATTTTTTATACAATTTTAACCAAATACAGTTTCAGACGTAGGTTTACAGACTTAAATACCTTATTTTGTTATAAGCTCTTGGTAGAAACGTATATATATAGTACTGTTTGGCCATACAAGACCATTTTCCAAGTTGCAATCTCCTTGTCATTTCAGATTTATTGGTGAATTGTTTAAATTAAAAATGTTAACCGAGAACATTATGCATGACTGTGTGTTCAAATTGCTCAAAGCCAAAGATCTTGAATCGCTGGAGTGCCTGTGTCGCCTTCTCACTACCATCGGAAAAGAATTGGATTCTGATAAAGCCAGGGTAACTATATATATTTCAAAACTTTCCAAAGAGGAGTTAACTAAAAGACTTTTTGAGATTGAAAATTGTCCATATTATTAAAATAACCAGAAAACAAAATTAAAATATCAAGAGCTGTCTGATATGAAGAAAAAAGAAGGATTTATTGAGATTTAAATAGTCTAGATTATGAATTTAGCCAGATCACACACTTATAAAGAGATGTAGGATTCCTAAGCGGTAATCTCGCAAGGATTCAGATTTGTGAATGTACAGAAATATGGAAAGAGAAAAATTGAAGATATCTAAATAAATGCTCTTGTTTTCAGCCACGGATGGAACAGTACTTCCAACAAATGGGAAAGATTGCCCAAGATAAGAAAACCTCCTCCCGAGTGAGATTCATGTTACAGGATGTGATAGAATTAAGAATGGTGAGTTGAAAAAACAATGTAGGAATGACAACAGTATTTTCAGCTTCAAAATTATGTATTTAAAAATATCATAATGGTCCATTTGAAATATCTTTCATAGCCAAGTAAATGACACTTTAAATACATTTTCATTGACAATATTGCTAATGGGGGCGGGGGTTAAAAAATGTATATTTGAAGTTATCCCTGTCCCAGTGCATAAGATGCCGACTCTTTCCTCGTTGCTGAGGCTGTCGTGTCAGTTGTTCATATTAAAGTGAGTCAGTGGGGCACTATAGGCAGGCATTGATTAGAAATAACGAGGACCTTAGGTTATTTCAACATTCAGCTTGAAAATTTAGAGTTTACTTTGCCATGAAGGACTGAATTCATAGAAAAAAAACATTAAAACTTTTGCGACACTATCAAATTAAAACCAAAATCAATAAGAAAAGAAATATTTGTTTTGCTCCCATTGTATGCATAGAACCTCTGTATTTTCTTTTCTCTCCTGCTACTTTCATTTCTTTGGTTTTGTCAGGCAACTCTGTTTAGGCATACTATAAATAATGTGACGGGGTGTAGTTTCCTGCTACGGTATTCAGGCTATAAAGTTATATCGAGTTGACACTTTTAAGTAGCCCTTGAGAGTCTTATCATCTGTAAACAGCTCTTTATATGTTCTTGGCTTTAAACTGAAAAACAAACACAAATATCCGATATTCTGCCACAGAAACCAAGGGGGGAAAAAATGCTGTAAAATATGATCCGTGATTGGTAGTGTTGTTTGGATTCCTAGCTTTATATCATAAAAATTTGTCTCCCTAGAATCGCTGGGTACCACGGAGAGATGAAAACAACCCCAAAACTCTGGACCAGATTCATAAAGAAGCTCAGAGGGAGGATCAGGAAAGACAACTCCTAGCTCAACAAGCTGTGGCCCAACAGAGGGAGCAGCGAGGTGGCGGCGGCGGCGGCAATAAAGGTTGGTTCAATTATAACAAAATTCACCCACTCGTCAGAATTTGCTTTGAAAGAATCTTTATTTTGCATATAGTTTCATTGACAGTATTGCTAATTGGGGAGGGGGGGGGGGGGGGGGAAAGGGTACATTTTGAATGAACACCAGCCAATGATGAAAAGTTATCCCTGTCCCAGTGCATAAGATGCCGACTCTTTCCTCGTTGCTGAGGCTGTGCTGTTCATATTAAAGTGAGTTGGTGGAAACATTTTAGGCAGGCATTGATTAGCATTCATCTTGAACTTTTTAAGTTTACTATGCTGATTGCAATTGGTCACCAAAGCATAAAAGCAGGAAGAATGACAATTGTGTGTTGCAGTCTTTGTAATCAGAGTACTCAGTAGTAGTGATTTATTAAACAAAAGTGGCCACAATGTGTTTTGGACATTTTATAATGTTTTTAATCAGAGAAATTTGAGACTTTTTGATGACTTAATTCACAGGAGGTGGTAGACGTGGTCCTGGTTCACAAGGCGGTCCCCCAGGTGGTGCTGATGGCTGGGCCACAGTTGGTGGAAGACAGCCACCCATCAGAATCAATGCAGAGCGCCAAACTATTGATCCTTCAAGGTTAAAACTCTCTCGACAAAATACGGATGAGAGTGTGCAGCTTGGTCCTGGTGGAGGTGCTGGGCGATTCGCTGGCTGGCAGAGAGGGAGCACAGGTGGAGGAGCTAGAGCATCACAGGAGGCAGAACGCTCGTCTAACGCACCAAGCAATAGGTAACACATATTTATTTCAAATGATGGATGCTGATCTCCTAAGTGCAATATTCCACCATGATATAGCTTCTGAAATATTCACTCCATATTCTTATTCTACTGTTGGTTAAAATAGCTATAGAGGTTATGTTTAATATTTTTAACTGCTTTGAATTGCATTTTGTAATAAAGTGTTTGACTGAAGCCAATGATGAAGAAAAGTTATCCCTGTCTCAGTGCATAAGATGCCGACACTTTCCTCGTTGCTGAGGCTTGTACAGTCACAATTGATAAACACCAAAAATTAGCAACAGAAGATGTCACGATCAAGATTAACCTGTTGTTGTTATTCAAAATGCTGTGCACCTTGAAAATGAATTAATTATAAACAAAAAAATGCAGCAGGTTATATATTTTTAAAGATAGAATTTTATATATAATTTTCATGACGAATTGGTTACTGTATATAATTTTCACGAAGAATGGTTACTATATATAATTTTCACGACGTATGGTTACCAGTACTTAACCTATGTGAGGAAATAGTTTTGCGACATTTGAAGTGCTACTTATCCTGGCAGCTAAGAATTGTTTGTGTCCAAATGTAACAAAATTGTAACACCTTTGGGCTTTAATTCTCTACTGGTTCATCAAGTTGCAATAGAACTACTATGATAGTATTGTTAAATAGTAGTGCTTGATGGGAGGAAAATGTACCACAGGGATTTACACTTCTTTATGACAATTTTAGTTTAGACTATACAATGTAACTCCAGTGCAGTTTAACTAAAACATCAAAGTAAATTATTATAATGTTCCCTGGTATATTTCTGACAGTAGCCAATGATGAAGAAAAGTTATCCCTGTCTCAGTGTAGAAGATGCCGACACTTTCCTCGTTGCTGAGGCTTTGTCAGTTAGTACTAATAAATACCAGGGAATTCCCATTGTTATTATTATGGTGAATACGCTGCTTAATTAATCAAGTTAAACTCAAAGTGAGGGGTAGCTAGAAATTCTGATATTTGAAACTTCATTGGGATCCTAAAATAGGAAGACATACATTTCCAAATGGACGTTAGCTTTCTGCTTGAGATATGAAAATGCTAATGTTTACATGCACTATTAATTCAATGCTAGCAGCATCCAGTACCTAAAATATTTTTGTAGTCCTTCAAGTAATCTGTTCATTTATCTCTTAAGACAACCCAGACACAAATATACTTCTTCATGCAACGGAGCATAGTAATCTTATGTAAAACACAATTAGATCAGATGTATGTTTCTGTAAATGTGTTTTTAATTTGTAAAACTAATGTCTTGATGAAAGCCAATGATGAAGAAAAGTTATCCCTGTCTCAGTGTATAAGCTGCCGACACTTTCCTCGTTGCTGAGGCTTCATCTATAGCGGATAAATACCAAGTATTGCTTGTTGATTTAAACAATTTGGGTAGACAAAATTCAACAAACTGTATGAGTGTGTTCTTGTCTTGTGGTGAGAACCACCTAAATCCTTGATGCATCTCTTTGATAAATTTTTGCTTGATCTTTTTTATGATAAACTGTATTCTAGCATTTTTTTACACCGTGTGATGAAAGCCAATGATGAAGAAAAGTTATCCCTGTCTCAGTGTATAAGCTGCCGACACTTTCCTCGTTGCTGAGGCTTGTACAGTCACAATTGATTAACACCAATGATTTTGCAACAGAAGATGTCACGATCAAGATTAACCTGTTGTAATTCAAAATGGTTACTATATACAATTTTCACAAAGAATGGTTACTATATTTAATTTTCACGACGAATGGTTACTATATATAATTTTCACGACGAATGGTTACTATATATAATTTTCAAGACGAATGGTTACTATATATAAGTTTCACGACGAATGGTTACTATATATAATTTTCACGACGAATGGTTACTATATATTACTTTCACGACGTATGGTTACCAGTACTTAACCTATGTGAGAAAATAGTTTTGCGACATTTGAAGTGCTACTTATTCTGGCAGCTAAGAATTGTTTGTGTCCAAATGTAACAAAATTGTAACACCTTTGGGCTTTAATTCTCTACTGGTTCATCAAGTTGCAATAGAACTACTATGATGGTAGTGCTTGATAGGAGGAAAATGTACCACAGGGATTTACACTTCTTTATGACAATTTTAGTTTAGACTATACAATGTAACTCCAGTGCAGTTTAACTAAAACATTAAAAGTAAATTTATATAATGTTCCCTGGTATATTTCTGACAGTAGCCAATGATGAAGAAAAGTTATCCCTGTCTCAGTGTATAAGATGCCGACACTTTCCTCGTTGCTGAGGCTTTGTCAGTTAGTATCAATAAATACCAGGGAATTCCCATTGTTATTATTATGGTGAATACGCTGCTTAATTAATCAAGTTAAACTCAAAGTGAGGGGTAGCTAGAAATTCTGGTATTTGAAACTTCATTGGGATCCTAAAATAGGAAGACATACATTTCCAAATGGACGTTAGCTTTCTGCTTGAGATATGAAAATGCTAATGTTTACATGCACTATTAATTCAATGCTAGCAGCATCCAGTACCTAAAATATTTTTGTAGTCCTTCAAGTAATCTGTTCATTTATCTCTTAAGACAACCCAGACACAAATATACTTCTTCATGCAACGGAGCATAGTAATCTTATGTAAAACACAATTAGATCAGATGTATGTTTCTGTAAATGTGTTTTTAATTTGTAAAACTAATGTCTTGATGAAAGCCAATGATGAAGAAAAGTTATCCCTGTCTCAGTGTATAAGCTGCCGACACTTTCCTCGTTGCTGAGGCTTCATCTATAGCGGATAAATACCAAGTATTGCTTGTTGATTTAAACAATTTGGGTAGACAAAATTCAACAAACTGTATAAGTGTGTTCTTGTCTTGTGGTGAGAACCACCTAAATCCTTGATGCATCTCTTTGATAAATTTTTGCTTGATCTTTTTTATGATAAACTGTATTCTAGCATTTTTTTACACCGTGTGATGAAAGCCAATGATGAAGAAAAGTTATCCCTGTCTCAGTGTATAAGCTGCCGACACTTTCCTCGTTGCTGAGGCTTGTACAGTCACAATTGATTAACACCAATGATTTTGCAACAGAAGATGTCACGATCAAGATTAACCTGTTGTAATTCAAAATGGTTACTATATACAATTTTCACAAAGAATGGTTACTATATTTAATTTTCACGACAAATGGTTACTATATATAATTTTCACGACGAATGGTTACTATATATTACTTTCACGACGAATGGTTACTATATCTAAGTTTCAAGACGAATGGTTACCAGTACTTAACCTATGTGAGGAAATAGTTTTGCGACATTTGGACTGCTACTTATCCTGGCAGCTAAGAATTGTTTGTGTCCAAATGTAACAAAATTGTAACACCTTTGGGCTTTAATTCTCTACTGGTTCATCAAATTGCAATAGAACTACTATGATAGTATTGTTAAATAGTAGTGCTTGATGGGAGGAAAATGTACCACAGGGATTTACACTTCTTTATGACAATTTTAGTTTAGACTATACAATGTAACTCCAGTGCAGTTTAACTAAAACATTAAAAGTAAATTTATATAATGTTCCCTGGTATATTTCTGACAGTAGCCAATGATGAAGAAAAGTTATCCCTGTCTCAGTGTATAAGATGCCGACACTTTCCTCGTTGCTGAGGCTTTGTCAGTTAGTATCAATAAATACCAGGGAATTCCCATTGTTATTATTATGGTGAATACGCTGCTTAATTAATCAAGTTAAACTCAAAAGTGAGGGGTAGGTAGAAATTCTGATATTTGAAACGTCTTTGTGATCCTAAAATAGGAAAGACTTGTATTTCCAAATGGACGTTAGCTTTCTGCTTGGGACTTTAAAAATGCTAATATTAATATGCACTATTAATTCAATGCTAGCAATATCCCGTACTTAAAATGTTTTTGTAGTCCTTCAAGTTATCTGTTCATTTATCTCTTTAAGACAACCCAAACACAACTATGCTACTTCATGCAACGGAGCGTAGTAGTCTTTTCATGTAAAACACAATTAGATCAGATGTATGTTTCTGTAATGTGTTTTTAATTTGTAAAACTAATGTCTTGATGAAAGCCAATGATGAAGAAAAGTTATCCCTGTCCAAGTGTATAAGCTGCCGACACTTTCCTCGTTGCTGAGGCTTCATCTGTAGTTGATAAATACTAAGTATTGCTTGTTGATTTAAACAATTTGGGTAGACAAAATTCAACAAACTGTCAGAGTGTCATGTCTTGTGGTGAGAACCATCCAAATCCTTGATGCATCTCTTTAATAAATATTTGCTTGATCTTTTTTGTAATAAACTGTATTCTAGTTTATCAACGTAAAACTAATGTCTTGCATTGATGAAAGCCAATGATGAAGAAAAGTTATCCCTGTCTCAGTGTATAAGCTGCCGACACTTTCCTCGTTGCTGAGGCTTGTACAGTCACAATTGATTAACACCAATAATTTTGCAACAGAAGATGTCACGATCAAGATTAACCTGTTGTAATTCAAAATGCTGTGCACCTAGAAAATGAATTAATTTAATTACCAACAAAGAAATGTAGCCAGTTATATATTTACAAAGAAAGTATTTTATATATAATTTTCATGACGTAATGGTTACTATATATAATTTTCACGAAGAATGGTTACTATATATAAGTTTCACGACGAATGGTTACTATATATATTACATTCACGACGAATGGTTACTATATATAATTTTCACGACGTATGGTTACTATATATATTACATTCACGACGAATGGTTACTATATATATTACATTCACGACGAATGGTTACTATATATTACTTTCACGACGAATGGTTACTATATATAATTTTCACAACGTATGGTTAACAGTACTCAACCTATGTGAGGAAATAGTTTTGCGACATTTGAAGTGCTACTTATCCTAGCAGCTAAGAATTGTTTGTGTCCAAATGTAACAAAATTGTAACACCTTTGGGCTTTAATTCTCTACTGGTTCATCAAGTTGCAATAGAACTACTATGATAGTATTGTTAAATTGTTGGGCTTGATGGGAGAAAAATGTACCACAGGGATTTACACTTCTTTAAGACAATTTAGACAAATTGCATTTTGTAATAAAGTGTTTGACTGAAGCCAATGATGAAGAAAAGTTATCCCTGTCCAAGTGTATAAGCTGCCGACACTTTCCTCGTTGCTGAGGCTTCAACAGTTATTGATAAATACCAAGTATGGCATTGTCTTGATAAAACTGCCAGAAATGTTCAAATTGACATATATATGATGATTTGAATGAGTAAGGTAGCAGGAAATTTAACTTCAATTTTACTATTTTCATAAAATCAACAGAAGCAGTGTTAAATATTATATAGGGAGGACCTAAATTGTCATATATTTTTTTCATATAACAGAATCATGAGTTGATAGTTAAATTTCTGTTTCATCTTTCTGAGTAAATTATTTCCAGGTATTTTTTTGTAAATCAAACATCTGACTATAGCTAGCCAATGATGATGATGAAGAAAAAAAGTTATCCAGGTCTTAGTGTATGAAATGCTGACTCTTCATTGCTGAGGCTTTGTCACCATTTTATCAATACCAAGAAACACAAATATTTCCAACAGGAGGTTTTAGTAGAAGTATTGGCTGCTCATCAGCTAATGGAGAAAACTTTGATTCAACTTAAGGCAGAGAGTTCCATTTTTGTCTTCTATCTCTCTCTAACTAAAAGGAGTATAATTTATTAGCTCACCTGGCCCGAAGGGCCAAGTGAGCTTATGGCATGGTGCGGCGTCCGGCGTCCGTCCGGCGGCCGTCCGGCGTCAACTTTTTACTTTAAACAACTTCCTCTCGGTAACCAAAAGGCCTAGGGTGATGATATTTGGCCAGAAGCAAGCTTTGATGAAGGGCTACCAAGTTTGTTCAAATAAATGACCTTCATCAATTTTCAAGGTCACAGGGGTCAAATATGTAAAAACCTTTAATCAACTTCTTCTGAATAACCAAGAGGCCTAGGATGATGATATTTGGCCAGTAACATGCTGGGATGAAGGGCTACCAGGTTTGTTCAAATAAATGACCTTGACTTATATTCAAGGTCACAGGGGTCAAATATGTTAAAAACCTTTCAACAACTTCTTCTGGACAACTGAGAGGCCTAGGGTGATATCATTTGGCCAGTAAAATGCTTGGATGAAGGGCTACCAAGTTTGTTCAAATAAATGGCCTTGATTTATATTCAAGGTCACAGGGGTCAAATATGTTTAAAACCTTTAAACAACTTCTTCTGAATAACCGATAGGCCTAGGGTGATGATATTTGGCCAGTTACATGCTTGGATGAAGGGCTACCAAGTTTGTTCAAATAAATGACCTTCATCCAATTTCAAGGTCACATGGGTCAAATATGTTAAAATATTTCTACAACTTCTAATGAATAACCAAGAGGCATAGGATGATGATATTTGGCCAGTAACATGCTTAGATGAAGGGCTACCAAGTTTGTTCAAATAAATGACGTTGACTTATATTCAAGGTCACAGAGGGCAAATTTGTTTAAAACATTTAAACAACTTCTTCTGAATAACCAATAGGCCTAGGGTGATGATATTTGTCTAGTAGCATGCTGGGATGAAGAGCCACAAAAGTTTGTTCAAATGAATGACCTTCATCTTTTTTCAAGGTCGCAGGGGTCAAATTTGTTTTTAACCTTTAAACAACTTCTTCTGAATAACCAAGTATAATGCCAGTAACATGCTGGAATGAAGGACTACCAAGTTTGTTCAAACGAATGACCTTGACATATATATTCAAGGTCACAGGGGTCAAATATGTTTAAAACCATTGAATGACTTCTTCTTAATTAGCAAAAGGCCAAGAATGATGATACTTGGCCATTAACATGCTGGAATGAAGGACTACCAAGTGAATGACCTTCACCCATATTCAAGGTCATAGTGGTCAACATATGTTTAAATCTTTTAATGTTTGTTCTATATAACCAAAAGGTCCAGGGTAATGATATTTTGCCAGATGCATGCTGTGCTGAAAGACTATAAACTCTGTTCAACCTAATGTCCATGTTCGACATTCAAGGTCACAGGCGTCATATGTTTAAATCCTTCAATAGGTTCTTATGAATCAAACACTGATATTCTGCCTGTAGCTGTATTTTAGTCCACTTTTAAGATTACAAGTGTGAGATTAATACCAGGTGAGCGATGCAGGTCCATTGGGCCTCTTGTTTAGTTTGTCAACTTCACAACTCTTGAGTTCTTGGACTGTTTATAATAACAAATACTTGGAAGCTTACTTCAGTGTAATGTATGATGGTGAGGATGGTGATGTTGGTGATGTTGGTGATGATGGTGATGTTGGTGAGGATGGGAAACTAGTAGGTGTAGTGTTTCAGTATTTGAATATGTTTATCAAAATATGCTGGGAAATTTTCACTGAATTACAATTTTGGTCTTACGCTCTCTGTAATGAGGGCAAGTTTCTCATTACAGCTTATATAAGTAAAACAACATTGACAAATACACAGTTATTAATGTGAACAGAAAGAATATCATTGGGCAAAGATGGTGTTAACAGCAAGGGGCGGAAGTTTGAATGAGCGTAAGGTGTAGGTATAGAGTAACGGTCAACAGATGTGGTGTGTGTCTAACTTGACCTGCACTGTACCTCTGAATTTACAGCCACAGCTGTCTTCAGAATTCGATCCTCATCCTTTGATTTTTTGTGTACTGCAGGTTTTCAGCACTCAGTCGATCGGAGGATGAGAGCCGAAGTCGCCTTGGTGTGAGTCCCAACAGAACAAGACAACAACAGCCTGGAGGCTTTGGTCGTCCTAACAGGGTAACGCCCCGATCATCACAAGAGCAGGAGAGGGAGAAGGCACTCGCTGCAGCCAGGTAACTTATCAAATCACGGCTAAATGGATATTTTTGTGGTAATGTGAAGAAACAGATTCAGCATTGCATGGGGTTTTCTTGTATTTTTTGTTTGTTTACACAAATGCAATATAACTGGCAGTTATGGTTATGCTTTTGTTGAGAATTTGATATGCTAGTATTGCTTCGGTCTATACAGAATTTTAAGATAAATAAACGATAAGCATCTTGTAATGATAACTAAATGTGCTGGGTGGAGGGGGGATCTACTTACACGTTACAGAAGCACTGCTCAGACCGGGTATCATTTGAATTGACTAAAGAAGGAAACATTTGTCACACAGGAGCATAATTGGTGGTCAAACCACCCCAAAAGAAGGTCCTAGCCGGGAGAGCAGTCGAAGCCGTGAGGTGCGCGAAGAGAAGAAGGAGCCGGCTCCTGTGGCAGCCCCAGCTCCGGCCCCAGTTAAGGAGCTGAACCAAGAACAGATGGAGAAGAAAACGATATCCATTGTGGACGAGTTTCTTCACATACAGGATATGAAGGTACATGTTTTGTCACAAAGTAATCTATAGTATTTCTATAAAAAAATCCTTTTAAAATTGTTTTATAATCCTGATAACATAATATTGTATTGTGTCAGTAATATCTTAAGAATAATTAAAACTTCAATGTTAATTATCAGGTTTAACCCTTTCACCACTGTAAGCCATAATGGACCCATCCGTATCAATGCATGGTAGAGTCTTACTAAAGTTTAACAGGGGTGAAAAGGTTAAAACATTGTATCATGAGTACACGTAGTTTTTATTAAGTTTTCAAAAGATATTGTTTTCTTACAGACACAAGATATTGTATTCTTACACACACAAGATATTGTATTCTGACAGACACTATAAAAATAAATATGAAGAAAGTGAACCCTTAGGCTGCTACGCACGACAATAGTCGTTTTGAAAAGTCGGGCAGTCAGTGCTACACACGACAATAGTCGTTTCTCGGTCTGTAGGCTTTGATCGGTAGCCAGGAAGTGTGAAGTCGGGTTGTTGCTATACCAAACCCGAATGCGTATAGTAGAAGGCTTCTGATTGGTTGTTTTGTCATTACTTTTGATATTCACTGCAGTAATTTTAAAATGATCTTCCTCTTGCTAAATCCGATAAATTTAAAGTTTCATATTTTCTTACCTTTATTACCACCTGTACAGGTAACATTTTCTTACCTTTATTACCACCTGTACAGGTAAATACTGAAGCAATTTTAGAATTGAAAACGTTAATATAAACTAGAGACAACAACATACAATTTTCATGTTACTTTTTTCACATAATATTTATAATAATGTTGTAATAAAATATAATATGTAATGTCATATGTATAATATAACAAATATTTTCCAAGTTACGCACATTTGAAAAAGCAAGTAAATTAATTTAAATTTCAATAATTAATTCGGCAGTGGTGTCCGTTTCCATAGAAATTAATGTAGCAGCCTAGGGGTTATAATGAAGCTAGATAGGATAACCAACAAAGCTGATGATGATGAAAGTTATCCCTGTCCAAGTGAAGAGATGCCGACACTTATAATATCTGAAGCTTGGTGTTACCCTAGGCAGTAGTACTGTAAATTATTTACTTTTCCAAACAATATTTTTACAATTTTAATCTTTTTACATTTATTTGTAGGTATGTTAATCACATATCACTCAATATATTTCGTTAGTAAACAGTTGTTAGCCTAATAACTTATAACGGATGATTGATGAGTAGGCATTGTAATGTACATTTCAAAGCTATATCTGTAGATGTTGTCATGATTTCGTTTTTGTTATTCAGGAAGCTGTGACGTGTGTAGAGGAATTAAATTCCCCTTCATCGCTACATTGGTTTGTGAGTACGGCCCTAAACCATGTACTAGAAAGGTCAGAGGTCGCTAGGCGCCAAACTGGACTTCTTCTCCATGACTTAGTCAAGAAGGGCTCTGTTTCAGTTAAAGCCTATATTAATGGGTAAATACTTAATAATACTTATCTTGATAAAAAATATACATGTAAAATTGACAGCTTTTGAATGAACAGTGAAATGAAACGACTTGTCCTACTGCACTGCACAGCACAAAAATGAGAATCTCGTTTCCTAAGATAAATAAATAAGTCATAGAAATTTTAACCTGTGGCTTACCTGTTCTCACCTAATAATGATGATGATCTATTTCTCCCTCCATTCCCAGAACTTATCCCCAGTAAATTCACATGTTCATGATTCTTCTGTCACCCCCTGGGATACGACAGATACCACATGAAAGGAAACAATGCTATGACATCATGGAAACAATCGGGCTAATATGTCGTATATGACATCACAGTCGGCTCTCGATGGGGAGAGGTCGTATGCAAATCAGGATAAATACAAAGATTACAAAAAGTCTTTGTTTTAAACATGGTATTGGAATGATGGGAGATAAATATTCATCCCCTACTGTGTGGGTTCTTTGTTTTAAACATAGTATTAACATAGTATTGGAATGATAGGAGATAAATATTCATCCCCTACCGTGTGGGTTCTTTGTTTTAAACATGATATTGGAATGATGGGAGATAAATATTCACCCCCTACTGTGTGGGTTCTTTGTTTTAAACATAGTATAGGAATGATTAGAGATAAATCCTCATCCCCTACCGTGTGGGGTCTTTGTTTTAAACATGGTATTGGAATGATCGGAGATAAATATTCATCCCCTACTGTGTGGGTTCTTTGTTTTAAACATAGTATTGGAATGATGGGTGATAAATCTTCATCCCCTACCGTGTGGGTTCTTTGTTTTAAACATAGTATTGGAATGATTAGAGATAAATCCTCATCCCCTACCGTGTGGGTTCTTTGTTTTAAACATGGTATTGGAATGATGGGAGAAAAATATTCATCCCCTACCGTGTGGGTTCTTTGTTTTAAACATGGTATTGGAATGATGGGAGATAAATATTTATCCCCTACTCTGTGGGTTCTTTGTTTTAAACATGGTATTGGAATGATGGGAGAAAAATATTCATCCCCTACCGTGTGGGTTCTTTGTTTTAAACATTGTATTGGAATGATGGGAGATAAATATTCATCCCCTACTGTGTGGGTTCTTTGTTTTAAACATGGTATTGGAATGATGGGAGATAAATATTCATCACCTACCATGTGGGTTCTTTGTTTTAAACATGGTATTGGAATGATGGGAGATAAATATTCGTCCCCTACCGTGTGGGTTCTTTGTTTTAAACATGGTATTGGAATGATGGGAGATAAATATTTATCCCCTACTCTGTGGGTTCTTTGTTTTAAACATGGTATTGGAATGATGGGAGATAAATATTCATCCCCTACCGTGTGGGTTCTTTGTTTTAAACATGGTATAGGAATGATGGGAGATAAATATTCATCCCCTACCGTGTGGGTTCTTTGTTTTAAACATGGTATTGGAATGATCGGAGATAAATATTTATCCCCTACCGTGTGGGTTCTTTGTTTTAAACATGGTATTGGAATGATGGGAGATAAATATTCATCCCCTACCGTGTGGGTGTAACAGATTAATCTCCAACCATCAGGATGATGATTTGGTTGTCAAAGCCTCGCCCTTCAAGTTTGAGATTTCACTGCAACACCTTCACGGTAGAAGAAGACTTATTAGTTTTGTTTTTAGCTGATGTAAGATCATGAAGTATAATTTGAAGTCGGTGAAGTTAAAAATACTAATTGGTAAAGTAAATTAATTTTGCTCTGTCACTTTATGTTAAAGGGAGTGTGTTTCTTAACCCTTTCACCACTGTGGACCATAATCAACTCATCCAGAGCAATGCCTGGTAGAGTTTACTAAAATTACATAGGGGTGAAAGGGTAAAGTTTTGCCCCCTTGGTTACTCAGTGCTTGAAGAGTTGCTGCAATTGATGACCGATACAACCTGTAATGTTGACAAGGTTCAATACAGACTACTAAGGGCCGTACCTGTAGCAATTGATGACCGATACAACATGTAATGTTGACAAAGTTCAATACAGACTTCTTAGGGCCGTACCTGTAACTAATTCCATTGCTCTTTTCACAGGCTACATGAAATCCTTCAGTATGCAGAGGATATGGAAATAGACATTCCAAAGATCTGGCAGTATTTTGGAGAGCTAATTGGACCCATGATTCAAGATGGCAGTGTTCCATTTAGTTTCCTTAAGGATGCCATAGAACCCCTAAAAGCTAGCCACAAAGCTTGTGTACTGATGTCGGCTATTCTACATGATGCCAGTACAAGAGAGGTAAGGTTTTAGTCACATCAAACCAAATCCTGGCTCCTTACTTACTTCAAAGTGTGAGGTATGGACATGTTCCTCCGTTCAGGGGTTAACATTCTTTGTCCATTGTTCAATGTTTAACTATGGGAGTACTTCCTTTTAGATAGATATGCTTTTATGTGTACTCGTTGTGATCCAAAGCCCGATTTCTTTTGTCTAAACTGAACTGACAGTGCTGATATCTACTTTCAGGGACACAAGAAGATTGCATCAATTTGGAAGAGCTCTGGTTTACAATGGAGCGACTTCATGCCAGCTGCAGAAGTGAAACCCTTCCTGAAAACCAATGTAAGTTCTTGTGTCAACTCTGTCAATACATGACCATTGTAGAACTAATGTCCCACAGCAAGTATTCTGTGGTTGCATTACTCATGTTTTTGTATCAAACTAAGCGAAACAATTGCAATTACTTGCATATTCTTACAAAATTTAAACAAGCTAATACTTAACTTCTTCTCCTTCTTCTTCTAATCTGACTTGTCCGGGCCATAACTTTTAAACCGTCAGAGATATCTTGATGAAACTTTAGGTATGCATGCATCACTCACAGAAGGTGTGCAGTTTCTTCTTCTTTCTTCTTTCTTCCTTCTTCCTTCTTCTTCTAATCGTGTGCAGTGCACTGGAATTAGGTCACTGTGACCTTAACCTCAAGGTCAACGGTCAAATAAGTGCAACATTTTAAGTAAATTACTGTCTGGCACGTACATTTTAAACCATTAAAGATATCTTAATCAAACTTCGAAGTATACCTGCATCACCCATAGAAGGTGTGCAGTGCACTGGAATTAGGTCTCCTGCTGCGTTATATACAGAGTAATGGCCCTTTGTTTCATTTTAATACCGAAGTGTGTCCGGAGTTTAAGTTCCATGTTATTATTTCATTTACGTTGAATAAACTTACCATAATTACGTATCTTGGGAAGTTGGAATTTCTCTCTCAAAAATCATGTTTAATGCCCCCACTATATACAGGGTTATGGCCCTTTATTTATTTTTAATCCCAAAGTTTGTCCTCGGCATAACTTCCATGTTATTTCACCTACGTTGGCAAAACTTGCTATAGTTTTAATGTATCTTGTGAAGTAGGACTATCGCATTCTAAATTCGGGTCTCGTGCCCCACTATATAAAGAGAAATGGCCCCTTGTTAATTTTTATACCGAAGTTCGTCTATTGGCTATAAGGGGAGACATGTTTTTATTCACAAAAACAAAATTCTAGTATGCATTCCATATTATATTGGTTGGTAATTCCAGTGTCACACTAAAATAATGAATGCATAGAATATGATGTACACTCTGTGAAATGCAAATGAATGTTCTCCAAAATAGGTACAGATACTGTTGATCATGGAACTGAGAGTGGGTCAATAGACTATGAAAATTGAGTATTATATATATGGCAGCATGATAACCAACTATCACAAAATGCAGAAATCTTTTTCTCTGATTACATATTAAAATCTGGAAAATTATGTTTCTCTTGAAAACAAATTCCAGTTTCTATTTGGGGCAAAAATATTGCTGTAAATAATGTCGGCCTTGCAATGCAAGATGACACAAAGCCATGCAATGTGATCGGATCAATTTACAGGATATTGAAATATGAATGAAATCGTATTCACTATTTCACTAGCCTGTTTCAATAATGCTGTGAATGAAATGTGGCACATCAAACATTGGAGCTTCTGATGTTTGTTTTAAAAGTTAAGTTGTGTGTTCTGAAGCTGATTTCTGCAATATTTATCAAAAAACAACTTGACAGAATTTTAAGATCGAAGAATTTTCTCGTGTTGCAGAATTTGGAATTCACCGAGCCAGATGGCAGCCAACCAAGCACACCCACTATAGCAATGCCCCTGGAGAGTATACAGGATAACCTGGACTTGCTCTTACAGGAGAAAAAGTCCACCAATGAGGATATCTTTGATTGGATTGAGGTCAGTTTGCAATGCTCTGCAATAATGGTAGGGATATCGGGTTATTGTATAAACTTCCATCAAAAAATCACATTTTTGGAAATTGACAGCGAGATACATTATTGTTATACATGAGATGTTATACTTGTACAGTATATAATTGGCATTGTGATGTGTTATAGGTATACAGTAAACAATTTGGCCTGGAGATATGTTATACTTATACATTATACAATTTTGAATTGTGAGATGTTATGCTTATACAGTATGCAATTTGTTATTTTGATACATGATACTTGAATACAACACCATTTTGCTTTGTGATATATATGTTATAGTTATACTTGTACAATTTAAACAAAAACAACAAATCTTTTTACTTTGTAAGAGCTTGTTTGTTGGCATATATTTTTAACAGAGATTCAACATTCTTTACCTTCATTTGAACTGGAAATCTGCAGCTTCCTTCATTTTGCATTTTTTGCTCAAAATCAATTAATTCATTGCATAGAACAGCTTTGACATTTAATAATATTTAAACGTTGACAGGAATCGTTGCAAGTACTTGTGTATATTTTTCCACACAGCTTCTCCCATATGAAAATGACTTTGAAATTGGAAACTAATTGTGAATGTACCTATTAAAACATGTAGGACAGATGTTCAGGGTATTTTACTTTCATTTACAGACAAATCTTGAGGACCTAATCACAAAATCAAAGCAGTTTATCCGTATACTGATGACAGCAGTGTGTTCATGTGCAATTACAGGTAAGGTCAAAATGTATTCTGTGTTCATTACTAAACAGTTTGGGTATTCATTCAGCTATGGTAGTCTAGCTGTTATATTCAGGCAACAATTCTTATATGAGAGGAATAGTTTTGTACCCAAAATTTCAAATTCCATACTCAGAATCTTGCATAAAAATTGGCTTAAGGTGTGATAAAGGAATTTGATGATAAAGCTTTAAAAATAATTTTATGAAGTGAAATACTGCAAACATGACGCCAATATTTTTAATTTTATCACTTAACATTGTTCATGAATTCAGCTTTAAACTATCATTAGAACAGCAATCATAACATTTATATGTAATGCCTTGAACTAATATTTGTTGTTAGGTCGTGGAAGCAGTGCACGAGTGGAGCCTCAGGACGTCATCAGCCGTGGTGTGTTATTACAGAAATACCTTGATCATCAGGCCGAGTTTGAGCTACAAGCACTCTACGCCCTGCAATCACTAGTCCACAAACTTGAGCATCCACCAGGTCAGTTCTCTCTAATCCTTTACCCAGAGAAACCTGCACTTCAGAAATGGGTTGATGGATTATAAACCTGCTTATATTGTGGAACTTAGTATTCAATTGCACTAAAACCACCGTTCACATTGACACATGTTTAATTGAACATTTTGAAAATTGTGTCTTTTATTTCTATATGACATCAAGATTATTAAATTTATTATTAAGAATCTGGGTGAAATTTAGAACTCTCCATGACTTATTGTATTAAAAATAATATAGGCGGGGGTAATCCTGGAGCGGTCATTGACCCCTCAAAACTGAAACTGACCCCTCCATGTTACAATTTTCTTTTAATTGAACATTGAACATAGAATGGCCCCTCTTATTTTTGAAAATGACTAAAAGTTGCTGAAATGGCCCACTGCTCTCAAATTCCATGATTTTCCCGGTAAAGGTTCTTGATGTAAAGAACTCTTGTGCATGTGTATTGATCTAGATAAAAAAAAAAGTAAAGCCATATAGTGAAAAAACCTTTTTCTTTAAAATATTCTTCATAGATTGAAATGCTTTGTATTACAGGTGTTCTACGAACATTGTTTGATACACTATATGATGAGGACATAATATCGGAGGATGCCTTCAACCAATGGGAGAAGAGTGAGGATCCCGCCGAGCAGGAGGGCAAGGGGGTGGCTATGCGCCAAGTTGTCCAGTTCTTCACGTGGCTACGAGAGGCTGAGGAAACGAGCGATAGCTGAGGATGGCTTCAATAGGCATTTAGTTAAACATTAATTACAGGGGGTTATTTATTTCTGATTTAGGGGAATAACTGCAAACTACAGAGAAAAAATTATTAGAAGTATGAACTATTTTGTACTTGGCCGAAAAATTGTGTGTATAAGAGTTCAACTGCTCACATATTTTTCTTTACTTATATATATATATTATGCAACAAGCTTGTGACTGGTGTGTTGCATAATAAATCCGTGAATGTGTGGATACGATAGAACTTCCTTTCAGTATGTCCGAGGCTTCGGTCAATAGGAACTACTGTCTTAATTCCGGATAATTTTTGTATTATATACCCTTTGGGATCACTGTATCTCGCATGTTCTTTTCTGCATATATGATGATAAAAAGCATTTGTTGCATGTTATGTGATTAATTGGGGAAAACTTGTTCTTCTATTGTTCAGAATATAGAGATTGTGAATGGAGCCAGGTTATTGTTCTGCTTATGTACGAATGCAAGAGTGATGTGGAGGTATGGTGTATGTGCCATCTGGCCAGTGTGTAAATGACAAAAGATTGTGATTAAAAAATTGGTGCAAATGGCTATTGTAATACAAATTATGTTTCCCATCATCATTGTGGTGGTTTTATTAACAAAAGACTATTTGATATGTTTCATCATGTTAATGTATTACATGATAAATAATAGTGTTCATGAATGAAATCTGGTATGTTTGGGCGGCTGTCATTGGATGATTTGAACATGAATGAATTTGAATGGATTTTCCCATTTGAGAGTAAACTTGTTTCCCCATCATTCAGTATTTAGCATTTATACTGGAAAGTTAACATGGAATCTTATAGGATAAAATTGATCTGCGTTTTTTCTTCTTCTTTTTTTCCCATTTTCATACACAATATCCTTACGGTATAAATCGTTATAAATGTCAAGACATTGACTTGACTTGGGGTGAAAAAAAGGAAAAAAATACCCTGTAAATATCTTGTGTCGGCCTTTTACCATTATGCATGAGGGCAGTGCATGTGTACTGTGTCCAATCTGTCACATGGTGCTACTAGGTGAGCTTATTGTGCTATTTCATAAATATGTAAAACCAGAGCCAAGAAAAGTAATCAGTTGTTCAACACTCAGTATAATGTATATCACAAGTTGTCCGCCCTTTGTTTTTAAGATTACTTGACATGCCTAAACAAAACCTGCTGTTAAATGAAAAGTGGGCTCTGTATACCATCATTGCATTTATCAATAGCACACAAATTCATATCATCTTAATTTATTGATGTCCTGTACTTGAATGTTTAAACTTGATTCGGTATAAATTGATATTACTGATTGTGATCATTGCGTAGGGACATAGAGTGAATAGACTGCATTTTACAATATTTCTCCCATTGCAATAAACAGGTTTCACAAATAATGACATGTACCCATAGATTATTTTATACATGATATGAAAGTGCGAATGTTGGCATACTTGTTTCTTTTCATTTTGTTTGTTATTGTGTGGTTGAGGATAGCAAGGATTTTGATTCAAAGTCACCGATTATATATATATTGAAAAAAAAAGATGCCATTTATTGAAAACAGTTGAACAACCTTATGAGCCTGTACTACCTTCATGCCTTAAATTTTTGTTCATACATGCTTGAAGCGTGGACATTGAAATTTTACAAGGAAATGGGGAAATTGTTGATCATAGCACTTAAAGTAAAGGGAATCAATGACACGGGAATGTTGGATAGGACAAACTCACTAAATTGGAAATTAATGGCAAATATTTTCAGAAAATATTTTGTCTTCTGGAATGAAGAGTTTTGAAGATATTTCTTGATGTTCTTAATTGCTTTATTCTCTGACAGTCTGTATGAGCATGTGACCTCTGTGCTGGGGACCCCCACCCTTGCAGTATGAGCAATGTGACCTATGTGCTGGGGACCCCCACCCTTGCATCCTGAACCCAATACTTGTTGAAGTGATATCATAATGAACCGCTACTACACAATCAAGGAGGTGGTTTTCACTACAGAAAAAAAAACACAGAAGGGGGGGTTGTAATGTAAATAAAAACTTGACGAAGAAATTTAATTGGAGTGTGTTATTGTTTGTCTTCCATTGGCTCAACATGGACCAAGTCTGTGACGACATTATTCTGATGCTGTTGGACATCCACAATTTAACTTGTGTGCAAAACAAGGGACATTAGCATGAATATTCGGTTTCTATATGAATTGATAACTGGTAAAACAAGAAAATCGATGAAACTTATCCCAGAAAAGGTCCCCGAGATTGACAGAAAGTGACTTCAATTATGATTTGGACCTTCGGCGTAAAGACCAAGTGTGGCACAGACGCATTGCCTTACTATTATAAAAGTATCTCCTATATTACATTGAGCCATCTTCAGCTATCCGAAGAATATGACCAAGACGATGTATTTGACTGTTGACCCGGGCAAAGCGTGACCATAACACTTGCCTTTTTTTCGGGGATCTTGAAAGGAATAACACTTATTTGGTAGAGGTAAAAGCCAGGTAGAAATCCTAACCCAGTATGAAGTGCGTTCCAACGCTTTCCTATTGGATTGCAGCTGTATCGACTATTTCTACGTAAAAAATGAATTGATTAAATGACCCAATCAGTAGTCCTGCTTAGATGGAGGTAGTAACTAACAGTGATGGCCTGTGACATTTGACACTGGATACGACCGATCCTCTTAAACCCTGCATTTTCGTATTGTTTCCAGGGTATATTTCTACAGCATGTACTTTTCATCCCAACGTGTTTGAGATCTCGTTAATGATGACAAAGATGAGAGTTTATTATCATATGAAAGAGCTACCACGGCACTGATTACTGTAACCGGCTACACTGAATAATAACAAAAGAATAGACAACAGTTTAATTTGCCGGGGGGGGGGGGGGGGGGCTGATTGTTCAAAGGGAGGTAACTAGTGACGTTTTATAACGTGTGGTCATGTATTGCGGTGCATAATTTAAGAACAGTTGACAAAACACTGCAGCTGTCTTCCATGTTTTTATTCCATTCTTAAAACACATCTGTTACCTCCCTTACATTATCTCCACATCACCCATTTGATACGGATGTGTGGAGAAATATGTGGGAAAGGTAACACAAATGTTATAATAACATACATTTGGTAAAAGCAGAAAGTTATCATATTTTAGAGTGTTATACAAGTGTATGGCTATAATCATGGAAACATTGACAATGTTTTACCATGAAAGTGAACCGGTATACTCGGAGAACCCCACTCTCAGACTGTGGGTGTACTGTGATGGAGATACACAAGGGATACTTTAGAGTATGGTTACTATACAATAATATGTCGTGATTTGAGTGGTAGCAAAAGGGTGTACATAGCCAAGACCATGTATATTGCTAATACACACTATAGTGTATCCAAGCAATCATCAGAATAGGTGCAAAGACAATGTCGATGTACTGGTATCATAAGAAACTTCTAAACACCCATTTGTAAAAATAACATCGGTTAATTAAATGCTAACACTTTGAAACGGCAAAATTGTCAAAAACCAGGTAATCATGATGGAGACTAAAGGAATGACCACTGAACAACATGGTACTCTATCAAAATTATTTGTTTTAATATGAGACTTAATTAAAAAAAACACCTGAATACAGTAACTACTGATCAGGGATAAAAGACTTGCAACCGTGAGTTCTCTAGAAAAAAACAATATAGACAAAGATGCCATTATCAAAACATGAGGATGTCAACCGAGCACCATTGACTATCACATGGGCATTTTGATTTATCGAGATTGTGGAATCAAGAATTATGAAACAAATGTAAAGGAGCAACACAATGTAATAGCTTATTGCAATGTTCATAGAGAGCAGCAGGCAGAAGATCACCACCTCAAATAGTATCAACATTAACCTATAGAATCAGAGAGGCGGTTTCTGCTGAACAAGCTGGGTATCCAAACAATTTGAATGAAGTCATAAACCATTCTGAGCTGGCTCCCCTACTATGTGTACAAGGTATCGCCGGCTCCCGTACTATGTGTACAAGGTATCGCGTCCATCTGTGCTAAAACACGTTTAAAACACGTTTAAATCTGTGCTAAAACACGTTTGATTTTTCGAACATTACTTTCACTCGAGGAACCGGATGTGAAAAGAGTTTCTGGGTCCAAGTGATCAGCATCACGGAAACGTATGGGTTTACTGGCCTGTCGTGCCGGGTGTATGGATGAAGGTAAGATTGGTTTCGGTTGTGAGATGTCTGTATTGGACTCGATATTAACACATCCATTCGGAGAATATATCTTAGTAGATCTATCAAACACATCCGATTGAGCAGGCTCTGATTCCGTTTTCTCCCACCTTTCACAGGTGTCTCCCGTTTTAGCCGGGATAGATCAGCTTTTCTCCCACCCTTCACAGGTGTCTCCCGTTTTAGCCGGGAAAGATAAGCTTTTATCCCACCTTTCACAGGTGTCTCCCATTTTAGCCGGGATAGATCAGCTTTTCTCCCACCCTTCACAGGTGTATCCTGTTTTAGCCGGGAAAGATCAGCTTTTCTCCCACCCTAGGGATTGGCTGAAGGAGGAGGATAATTTTATATACTTGTCTTCAAAACAATTCAGAACCTCGGCCCAAGACCGGTTTTGTAGACCATTAGACACAAACCATGTGCGGGCCGGCCCCTGGAGAAGTAGGTGAAACAGGACAACCCGTTTGTCCTCCCTACAAGACTCTCCCGCCAAAGAATATAGATGGACGATAGATTCAAACTCTTGAATAAATTTTGCTCCATTTTCACGAGACAGTCCGGAAAATCTCCTACACTTAGAGATATCCATGGTTGAATGTACGCTAAATGAGATCCCTGTAAATGACTTGAATGACGAAATGTAGTATCAGCGGATTTGGGTAAATGTTCAAGTAAATCGCAATGTTCTGACCCGGTCACATGATGTGCTTCTAAAAATGTTTGTGATAAAACATCAGCATCCGATTATAGTATGCTGCTTTCTAACGATTCAATCTATGTGGTATCGGACAAATCCGGAATGGTTTTCGACACATCACTCATGATCAAGCAGGTTAAAACAAGGTCGGGATCTATGTTGATCAATCTGTATGCCCGGATTCTTCACCATGTCATGTATTGCGGTGCATAATTTAAGAACAGTTGACAAAACGCTGCTGCTGTTTTCCATGTTTTTATTCCATTCTTAAAACATGTCCGATACCTCCCTTCCCACAGTAGTATCTCCACATAACCCATTTGTAATGCATTTAAACGACAGCGTGTTATAATCACGATTCGTTGATACGAGAGTATTGTAAAGCGATCCTAAAACAACTATGTAGTCAGTCTGCACCGTTCGAGTGAAAGGCTCAGCTAAAAAAACAAAGGATATTGAAGACATTGTACATTTATATGGCGAATAAATGAACGTAACCCACACGGGTGATTTCACCTTTAAATTTAGTAACCGATACAGAAAGCCAAAAACTGAAATACACTTATCACTCAGCTGTTTCGTCCTTCTAGGATCCGTCGGTGATGCTAAGACCAACAAGTTGAAATCCAGATTGTCTAAATTACTGTACAAACAGAGGGGCATGAGTTCATTATGAACAATGATTTTACTCATAAGAGAAAACTGTGGCCATCAATGT
Source organism: Mizuhopecten yessoensis (assembly GCF_002113885.1). NCBI lineage: Eukaryota > Metazoa > Mollusca > Bivalvia > Pectinida > Pectinidae > Mizuhopecten > Mizuhopecten yessoensis. Next base: position 72,304 of record NW_018408364.1, on the reverse strand, counting down.
TACGTAGTATTTTATGAACCCTTTAAAGTGTACCCGGAATGATTTGCAATATTAAGTTTGAAAATACACCACTTCATAAAACAGAAAGTGGAGAAAGCGCGAACGCCAGAGCGACTTTTGTTTCAGAGAAATCACGATATTTCTTGAAATCTCACCTGTGGCCCTACAGCGATGACCCCGTTTCGGTGTACGGGGTCAACTCAACCCTATTAGATTTTACCAAAGAAGAGCGATATGTACCGTGATATATGCGGCCTGTCATGAGATTAACAAAGTTTCAATCTTCTTTTTATAGTGAGTATAGATGTTTAAAAACGACAAGTTTACACACTCATAGACGTTTATTTTAACGATGAAGTGTTGTGGAAGGAGCTCGTAACGAGATAGTGTCTCATTTCCACGCTTTTCCCTTGAACTTGTCAGTGTTTGGAAACAATGCGTACAGTTTGTTGAAAGTGGGAAAGACCTACGAAATGTTCCTATTGTGTTCAAAACACTATTTGAGGGCAGCTCATATTCTATAAAAAAGGAATTAAGTCGTTCCGGCCTCTCCCGGTCCAACATCCTACTCGTTCACTCCGACCCCTAAAAAAATGTGATGGTTGTTTTCTTCAACGACATACATAGATCTACTGGAACATATATAGTTTGAATATGTTTTTGATGTAATACAAATGAACTACGCCTTTCATTTATCAAGGACCTTTATGTAATATTAGCTGAGAGCCATGAAATACCACAGACTTGTTTATATCTGATATTATGTTCGTGGAAGTATGAAAAGTAATCTTTTCATCAAACGCCTTTGAAATATCGTACTCGGGGAAGGGGGGGGGGGGGGGNGTCAGCAGAAACATTTACAAAGGGTTATTGATTCATATCTATACATGTATGTGTTATTCAGTGTCTTGACCTTGTTCTTTTTAAATCGTTTACGAGACAGCTTAATATAACACTAATTAACAGATTAAACATGGCTGACGTGCAACTAACAGTGATAAATAACGGCACTTAAAACCAATTTTAAAACTTACAATAGCAGGATAATTGTCTATCAGTTACACTATGATATTTTTGTTATTGATGTACGATTAGTTTAACAGATAAACCCCACCCCGTATAAGGCGAACCGTGACTGACACGTGTATCTAAACCGCTTATCTGTTGTAAATCTAATGTCAAGTATACATGGCATTCTATATGAATTTAAGCTACAATTGTAAAACTTTTTATTACTTTCATTTTGATCATCTTCACCATAATCCAATTCCTCAAAATCCGTTTTCAATTCGCAATCTGAACCCGTTCTACCATACTGGCTGCCGGTGGTTGAACTAGTGACATCACAGCCAGAAAAGTACGCTGATTAGCAGTATTTCGACAGGTGCAAATTGCGCACTTCGGGGATCGATATCTCGGTACTGGATTTTTTTTGCATCATATAATTGATTTGGTAGTTAAAATACAATACAATGATGCAACTTCTTATAGCAGATTTTTTTTCATAAGGGTTAATGTTTTCAGGAAGATCATAAAAGATCACTCAACTAACAAATTCATTTATTTTACAACTTGTGGTTTAAGTACATGTAAAATCCTGTTTTGTGTAGATTTTGTATTTATATTTCCAAACATTCCAATGTTATTTACAGATATTCTTTTATATATTTTATTTACCAATAAAAATCTTAAGTCTTCACAATGGCTTGCTGTTCAGTCACCAATAGCTACATTCACAGTACTAAGTGATATTGGAAAACTTTTTCAGAGGCAGCACATTTGATGTTTATAATATATTCATTAATGTAAAAATTAAATATCTGAATCACCTTTATTGTTTGTTGCACTTTCTTTGTTAACTTTTTCTTGATATTAGAAGTCTTAACTGCGCTAAGATTAACTAAGGGTGCCATCAGGTTTGTTAAATGTTGTTCTATTGTTTGTAAATTTCATTTGAAATCCCCCACTTCAATATTTTATGATAATGACTTGTATGATCAGACTTAGCTGGATGGTGCCCTTAAAGCTTAAAGATGATGTAAATTGACAACGTAATATGTTTAGCCTTTCAGTACTTTGATTAATATCTGTCTTTTCTGAGAACACTATTCTCTATGATGATGATGATGATGATGATGATATGATGATGAATGATTGATGATGATGATGAATGATTGGTGATGATGATGATGATGATGATGATGATGATGATGATGATGATGATGAATGATTGGTGATGAATGATTGATGATGATGATGATGATGATGATGATGATGATGATGATGATAATTGATGATGATGATCTGTAATTACCATAAGTTGTAAAACTTGAGCAAATAAAGAGCTGAACTGAAAGGAAACAAAATGACGGCTGAGTATTGATCAGCCCTTTGTGTAACTCTAGCTATTTACAAGGAGATCTATTTCACAGTTAGATAGAACATGTATCCTTAAATCGGTAATGACGTTTGGAAACGACTGTAGGTAGATACACATGGAAATCGATTGGAAAGCTAATATTGTTATTATCTATGATTATCACCATGGATGACTTGATCCTGGTGACTACTTTAATGAGATAAATTACCTTACAGTTGTCATAGTAACAGTAGCTTATATGTCTGGCGCACGTGTAACTGACGTTACTATAACCTTCTCCCAGCATAAGACAAACATGACGCATTTTGGTGAGTACACTGCGTTTCAATTTTAATATAATTTGGACATTTCAAATTTCATCAGGTATTGAAATGGTGTTGGAATCTGCTACCTCTTAATTTACGTCCAATCAGCTGTGCCATTGTACAGGTTTCTAGAAATCTAGCAGCATGGTGAAAGAAATGACTATTATCACATAGTTCTACACATGTAAGTATTTATGTAACTATAGTTCGACACAGGTAAGTATTTAAGGTAAATTGATTGGGAGGATTACTAAGGCATATATGCCCCTCCTGTTTTGAGAGAACTGTAGCACGGCTGGGCGAGGACACTACCGTTGACAAGGTCGCTCACTCGGAAAGAGCGACAGTACAACAATCTGAGGTCTAAGGTTCGAATCTTGGTCTTGCCGCATTGGGTTTTACTCTCGGAGACTGTTGTTGATAGAATTTATCTCTTGTTTTTCATAAAATTCTCCCAATGTTTGGCTTTCTTTTTAGAAATGTTAAATCAAAGCTAAAGCTATGCCGGAAACGACAGTTTCCACAGCGTAGTAACGAATTATGGAAGTGGTACATTGATCATTTAAGAGTATCTTTTTATTTCTATTTCATTGTGATATGTATCTACGTGGTCTTGTCATTGTATTAACATCAACCATATTCTATTTATGTTTTGTACCATAGTGATATCTTCATCGTGGACAGTTACTGATGTTAATACAGTATATAATGGAATGTTGATATAAATACAGTATATAATGGCATGTTGATATAAATACGGTATATACTGGCATGTTGATATAAATACCGTATATACTGGCATGTTGATATAAATACGGTATATAATGGCATGTTGATATAAATACGGTATATAATGGCATGTTGATTTAAATACAGTATATACTGGCATGTTGATATAAATACGGTATATAATGGCATGTTGATATAAATACAGTATATAATGGCATGTTGATATAAATACGGTAGATGTAATTATTGTTGATATAATTACAAGTGGCCTCCGCCAAATCCCATTAAACCCGCTAGGGTTTTATGGTAGATTTGCCAGAGGCCACTTGTAATTATATCAACAATAATTACATCCAGACAACCAGGTATTTTTTATATTTACATATTTTTCTTTTTTAAGACATATTCCTACAAAAACCATTTGCCCTGCCTCAAAATACATTTCAGGCGGCCATTTTGTTTGTTTACATATTCCTACACCTGAAACAGGCAGTTGTAATTATAGTCGAGCAGTTGTAATTATAGCCT
>NW_018408364.1:12357-67328 GCF_002113885.1 Mizuhopecten yessoensis | reverse complement strand
ATACGGTATATAATGGTATATAATGGCATGTTGATATCAATACGGTACATACTGAATGGCATGTTGATATAAATATGGTATATAATGGCATGTTGATATAAATACGGTATATAATGGTATATAATGGCATGTTGATATAAATAGAGTATATAATGGCATGTTGAACTAAATATGTTATATAATGGCATGTTGATATAAATATGTTATATAATGGCATGTTGATATAAATACGGTATATAATGGCATGTTGATATAAATATGGTATATAATGGCATGTTGATATAAATACGGGATATAATGGCATGTTGATATAAATACCGTACGTAAGGGCATGTTGATGTTAATAGGTCTATATAAGGGCATGTATATTAAAATAGAAGCAGATCGATAATGTCGTGTAAAGGAGATAATTGATGACGTGTACATGGTAGCCTCTCGTTGGTAAAAACAAATCTTCGACTATTTACAATATATACTGACACAAAACCAGGGTATTTTAAGACAGATCGGATGGAAATCATGGTTACAAGTTAAGCAATCGAAAAATAATGATAAGAATTGGAGAGAAAACTAAAAAGTAGGACCGGCCCGGTCCCTTATTGGCCTACAAAGACACTATGTATAGAGGCCGATCAGTGTTCGGAACGGTCATTTCATTATCACATTTTGTTTTCAATTATATTTTTAATGGCTAATCTCAAGTGTCTGTGGTTAAGACATGGTACTTAAAAATCAATTATTCAAATATGATATTCTATAAGAAATAAATTTAACATCCTCCGTCACGCATTATGGAAGCAGCTCTCAGGTAGAGGATATATGACAAACATCAATACAACTTATTTATTCTTAATATCTAAAACATAAAACTGATGGACAATATCGGCCGGTCCCGGTTGCTCAAAGGTTGGTTGGTTAACCTTAAACGTGTATGCCATGAAGAACCAAGGACTTCCAAAACAAAATGAATCCTTAAACACGTCAATCTGACATCTGTACGGCCAAACATCCTATCAGATGTTATTGACGTTGCTGATGCTGTTGTGTATCTATTCAAGTTTCCCTTACTGCTGGTTAACTGTAATCAACCTTTGAACAACCAGATCCAGTAATCACGATTCATACTTTCTTCATAAGACCGGAACCAATGGTCACGATTCATACTTTATTCATAAGACCGGAGCCAGTTATCACGATTCATAAATTCCTCATAAGACCCGAGCCAATGATCACGATTCATACTTTCTTCATAAGACCGGAGCCAATGCTCACGATTCATACTTTCTTCATAAGACCGGAGCCAATGATCACGATTCATACATTCTTCATCAGACCAGAGCCAATGATCACGATTCATACTTTCTTCATAAGACCGAAGCCAATGATTACGATTCATACTTTCTTTATAAGACCGGAGCCAATGATCACGATTCATACTTTCCTCTTAAGACCGGAGCCAATTATCACGATTCATACTTTCTTCATAAGACCGAAGCCAATGATTACGATTCATACTTTCTTCATAAGACCGGAGCCAGTTATCACGATTCATACTTTCTTCATCAGACCAAAGCCAGTGATCACGATTCATACTTTCTTCATAAGACCGAAGCCAATGATTACGATTCATACTTTCTTCATAAGACCAGAGCCAATGATCACGATTCATACTTTCTTCATAAGACCGAAGCCAATTATTACGATTCATACTTTCTTCATAAGACCGGAGCCAATGATCACGATTCATACTTTCTTCCTAAGACCCGAGCCAATGATTACGATTCATACTCTCTTCATCAGACCGGAGCCAATGGTCACGATTCATGCTTTCGTCATAAGACCGGAGCCAATGATCACGATTCGTATGTACAAGATTTCCTGATAGCATCCAGCAGTAAATTTTCTAGTAGTAGTTTGATAACAGAGTACTTTAGCCTCCCATTGCACTTGATTAAGTTACATAGACAAATCATATGAAAGCTATATCTGCTTATATCAGGGACCTGATTGGGAAAAAAACTATGTTAGGCGTATGGAACGCCAAATTAACATATATTCAAATAATTGCACCTATATTCAAATAATTGAAGATAGGTGCATTTCAATTGAAGACAGGTTCAATTCAACTAAATATAGGTTCAATTCAATTGAAAATAAGTTCAATTTAATTGAAAATAGGTTCAATTCAATTGAAGGTAGGTGCAATTCAATTGAAGGTAGGTGCAATTCAATTGAAGGTAGGTTCAGTTCTAATATGACCAATTAAAGGTGCTTCCCCTTTTCCTATTTCTAGTGATTCTGCTGGTCGACTATCAGTCCCAGAGGTTGACCGTAACCTTGTATCTGGAGGACTATCAGTCCCAGAGGTTGGCCGTAACCTTGTGTCTGGAGGACTATCAGTCCCAGAGGTTGACCGTAAACGTGTATCTGGTGGACTATCAGTCCCAGAGGTTGACCGTAAACTTGTACCTGGTCGACTATCAGTCCCAGAGGTCGGCCGTAACCATGTACCTGGTCGACTATCAGTCCCAGAGGTCGGCCGTACCCATGTACCTGGTGGACTATCAGTCTCAGAGGTTGACCGTAACCTTGTACCTGGTGGACTATCAGTCTCAGAGGTTGACCGTAACCTTGTACCTGGTGGACTATCAGTCCCAGAGGTTGACCGTAACCTTGTAGATAGAGGACAATCAGTCCCAGAGGTCGGCCGTAACCATGTACCTGGTCGACTATCAGTCCCAGAGGTCGGCCGTAACCATGTACCTGGTGGACTATCAGTCTCAGAGGTTGACCGTAACCTTGTATCTGGAGGACTATCAGTCCCAGAGGTTGGCCGTAACTGTACATGGTCGACTATCAGTCTCAGAGGTTGACCGTAACCTTGTAGATAGAGGACTATCAGTCCCAGAGGTTGACCGTACCCTTGTACCTGGCGGAATGTACCTGGTCGACTATCAGTCCCAGAGGTTGGCCGTAACTGTACATGGTCGACTATCAGTCTCAGAGGTTGACCGTAACCTTGTACCTGGTGGACTATCAGTCTCAGAGGTTTACCGTAACCTTGTACATGGTCGACTATCAGTCTCAGAGGTTGACCGTAACCTTGTACCTGGTGGACTATCAGTCTCAGAGGTTGACCGTAACCTTGTACCTGGTGGACTATCAGTCCCAGAGGTTGACCGTAACCTTGTACCTGGTGGACTATCAGTCCCAGAGGTTGACCGTAACCTTGTACCTGGTGGACTATCAGTCCCAGAGGTTGACCGTAACCTTGTACCTGGTGGACTATCAGTCCCAGAGGTTGACCGTAACCTTGTACCTGGTGGACTATCAGTCCCAGAGGTTGACCGTAACCTTGTACCTGGTGGACTATCAGTCCCAGAGGTTGACCGTAACCTTGTACCTGGTGGACTATCAGTCCCAGAGGTTGACCGTAACCTTGTACCTGGTGGACTATCAGTCCCAGAGGTTGACCGTAACCTTGTACCTGGTGGACTATCAGTCCCAGAGGTTGACCGTAACCTTGTACCTGGTGGACTATCAGTCCCAGAGGTTGACCGTAACCTTGTACCTGGTGGACTATCAGTCCCAGAGGTTGACCGTAACCTTGTACCTGGTGGACTATCAGTCCCAGAGGTTGACCGTAACCTTGTACCTGGTGGACTATCAGTCCCAGAGGTTGACCGTAACCTTGTACCTGGTGGACTATCAGTCCCAGAGGTTGACCGTAACCTTGTACCTGGTGGACTATCAGTCCCAGAGGTTGACCGTAACCTTGTACCTGGTGGACTATCAGTCCCAGAGGTTGACCGTAACCTTGTACCTGGTGGACTATCAGTCCCAGAGGTTGACCGTAACCTTGTACCTGGTGGACTATCAGTCCCAGAGGTTGACCGTAACCTTGTACCTGGTGGACTATCAGTCCCAGAGGTTGACCGTAACCTTGTACCTGGTGGACTATCAGTCCCAGAGGTTGACCGTAACCTTGTACCTGGTGGACTATCAGTCCCAGAGGTTGACCGTAACCTTGTACCTGGTGGACTATCAGTCCCAGAGGTTGACCGTAACCTTGTACCTGGTGGACTATCAGTCTCAGAGGTTGACCGTAACCTTGTACCTGGTGGACTATCAGTCTCAGAGGTTGACCGTAACCTTGTACCTGGTGGACTATCAGTCCCAGAGGTTGACCGTAACCTTGTACCTGGTGGACTATCAGTCCCAGAGGTTGACCGTAACCATGTACCTGGCGGACTATCAGTCCCAGAGGTTGGCCGTAACCTTGTACCTGGAGGACTATCAGTCTCAGAGGTTGACCGTAACCTTGTACCTGGAGGACTATCAGTCCCAGAGGTTGACCGTAACCTTGTACCTGGAGGACTATCAGTCCCAGAGGTTGACCGTAACCTTGTATCTGGAGGACTATCAGTCCCAGAGGTTGACCGTAACCTTGTATCTGGAGGACTATCAGTACCAGAGGTTGACCGTAACCTTGTATCTGGAGGACTATCAGTCCCAGAGGTTGACCGTAACCTTGTATCTGGAGGACTATCAGTCCCAGAGGTTGACCGTAACCTTGTATCTGGAGGACTATCAGTCCCAGAGGTTGACCGTAACCTTGTATCTGGAGGACTATCAGTCCCAGAGGTTGACCGTAACCTTGTATCTGGAGGACTATCAGTCCCAGAGGTTGACCGTAACCTTGTATCTGGAGGACTATCAGTCCCAGAGGTTGACCGTAACCTTGTATCTGGAGGACTATCAGTCCCAGAGGTTGACCGTAACCTTGTATCTGGAGGACTATCAGTCCCAGAGGTTGACCGTAACCTTGTATCTGGAGGACTATCAGTCCCAGAGGTTGACCGTAACCTTGTATCTGGAGGACTATCAGTCCCAGAGGTTGACCGTAACCTTGTATCTGGAGGACTATCAGTCCCAGAGGTTGGCCGTAACCTTGTATCTGGTGGACTATCAGTCCGCGAGGTCGGCCCTAACCTTGTACCTGGTGGACTTTCAGTCTCAGAGGTCGGCCGTAACCATGTACCTGGTGGACTATCAGTCCCAGAGGTTGACCGTAACATTGTACCTGGTGGACTATCAGTCTCAGAGGTTGACCGTAACCTTGTGCCTGGAGGACTATCAGTCTCAGAGGTTGACCGTAACCTTGTGCCTGGAGGACTATCAGTCTCAGAGGTTGACCGTAACCTTGTACCTGGCGGACTATCAGTCCCAGAGGTTGACCGTAACATTGTACCTGGTGGACTATCAGTCTCAGAGGTTGACCGTAACCTTGTACCTGGTGGACTATCAGTCTCAGAGGTTGGCCGTAACCTTGTACCTGGTGCACTATTAGTCCCAGAGGTTGACCGTAACCTTGTACCTGGTGGACTATCAGTCCCAGAGGTCGGCACTAACCTTGTACCTGATGGACAATCAGTCCTAGAGGTTGGTCGTAACCTTGTACCTGGTCGACTATCAGTCCCAGAGGTTGACCGTAACCTTGTATCTGGAGGACTATTAGTCCCAGAGGTTGGCCGTTACCTTGTCGTTGGAATTTATTCTGGCAGAATTTACATGAAATACAAGTTGAAGTGAACAAATATTGTGTCATACCATAAAGTTGACAATAAGGTATAGAGGATTTTTCGACACCATTCCCTTTTCGCTGTTTTCTACATACGTTTTGGAACATTTTAGACATGGACTTTCCGTTGACCTTATGTAGCCTTGTGGCGTCCTTATAAGACGAAATGGCCATATGCTACAGTAAAATGTGTGCTTTTTTGGCTTTGTGCATCTACCAAAAATGTTAATTTCTGATGATTAGTTTTCGTAATGATGACTATTTATATCGGTGTGATGCTCATTATCCATCATGAAATCCTATGTGTGTAATAATGTTCCAGGACTACGGCGACACTCTGAGAGCGGTGTCCTACAGGACTTGTACGACATCCACTACAGTAACCTTCGGGCGGCGGATCACAACGGCAGCGTCACGGACAGCGAGGCGAACGTCGACCTCAAGTTCACCCTCAAGGCTCTGGAGTCCCAGTCGGTCTCAGGTATTCATTGTTGATACGACGTCCTAAAAGTCCATTGTAGTTACCCCTTACCTGACAGTTTTCGACCTCCAAAATGAGGCAGAATTAATCAGGACAGCGAAAATGAGGACAGCATACAATATGTAGAAAATATGTGTATTGCGAAATTAGCACAGGGCGAATATTGATTTCATCGGTAAAGGGCGAAAGTTTGACGAGGCGAACTGAAACACGCTACCTTATCGTTGAGTTTTTATGTATACGAGTGTGATTGTTCATTGTAATTATAAAAGAGAACGCCATTTCATTCCTCTTTTTTTAGTTTCTTTGTAGAATTATGACTGGAAAAGTGCTAAACTCTTTAATTTGTTTTTTTTGACAGGGGAGGACTCCGAATCAGTGAAGAAGATGTCGAAGCTGAAACGCACGAGACTGATAAAGCTTGTGGTGTCTGTCTGTATGTATAGTCTGCTGCTGTGTCCGTGTCTGTATCACATAGTCCGTATGTACCAGCGACAACACACGCTGGGACAGGTAAGATACCCGGGGAGGTAGGTCAGGTCGAGAAAGGGTATTGTTACTCTGTAATGTAAAACATCACGTGTTGGATAAACCAGTCAAACTAAAGCTTCTTCTTCTCCTCAAAAGTTTTCCGACACAGTGCTTCGATTTTCACCTTTTTACACTTAAATACCTCATACAAACCTAAAGGACCACATTCGTTCTGTTATCATGATAACATTCCTTCTAATCTCCTTCCTCGATAATTATTAACAACATGACCTACGGTGAAGGTTTATAGCTGTACGAAAAGCTGGGCGATATCAATCTTCCCCTTTATTGATAGTTTCATCTCTACATCAACACATTATGATGTCTATGTATCGCAATAGATTTAGTATTCAGGATTTCATCGTTTCCGTGATAAATGTCTATTACAGTTTGATGAAGATTATCAATCAATTTCATCGCAACCATCCTGATCACACTGGGGAATATGCTATTTCTTTTAGCAAAAGTGTGTATTTCTTGGCCCCGACATCCAAACCAAACTAATCGATCTGCGCGTGCTGATGTGCTTCCCTAACTTACGGTGTTTACATGTCGCAGTTATTTTGGTATTCAAGAACTTGCTCTGAATAACATGCCGTTCAAGATAAATGTCGACTTCCGCGAACAAACTTACATCACTGGGTTTCTTAAGACACTGGTTAAAGAAGACTATGGAAAAATATATGGTTGCCATCATGATTCTTTATTGGAAATATGTAATATTTTTGTGTTGTATGAACGTAGATGTTATGGTTATCCTCATTTCTTTGTCATTTCCCCCATTCCCACTGGTAGGTGTTGTTCAGAAGACGCTTACCCTTCCGAAACACCTGGTCTTGTACTACTTATACTTTTTATAGCGGTTTCCATGTAAATATTTTTTTAGTTAGGATTTTTTCATAGCCTTATCGACTTCAAGTTCGAATTGCGGGTTTGTTAACATTTCAGTAATTCTCTTGATATTTTTTCTCATCTGTAGATATAATTTCGCCCTAACCGCCTTTATTCTATTTGCAGGAGAGGAAATATCTGGACGAGATTTCACTTCTGCGCCATGTTCTTATAGACATTCAACAAGAACTTCGAGCAACGATTATAAAAGATTCCAGACACGAGTCTCGTATGAAATTAGATGGTTCTATTTCCCTCATGAACCCCAATTTTCAGAGTTCGTCTTTTATACTAGGGTCACTCATTAAGACCCGGGCTAGATTTGTCCACGCTTTATCTGAAGTAAGGCTGGAGGCGGATATAGGGCAAAGCCTTCTTGCGCTGGTTTTCAAATACAATCTGTTATCGCACTTTATTCAGGAAAACTTAGTGGAGGTCACACGTCAAAGTCACGTGACTGCTGACGTATCATACGACGGAATAGACAAAATATTTGCAATCCTGGCGATTCTACAGGAAGTCGATATCTACAGTAGTGCAGGCTGTGCCATAGCGACCAACAATAACGGAACCAGCTTCCAACACCCGTACGATGACATCATTATGCAGTGTATCAACACCATCCGGGCACACAAGATGGCGCTGGATTTTCGGGGCGTGACCACCGTGATTACACGACATGAATTGAACTTCCTGATGTCCATTCGGCAACAACTGAAACTTTTCCTAAACCAGGACTTCATCGACTCGAGTGGGAGAGGTTCACAGAATAAAATCACGTGCACAGAAATTGATTACGAATTAACAAATGCTATTGATAATGTCACGACCTTGTCAAAGGATTTGTTTTCCAGCCTGGCCGACAAGCTGTACGAGAGACGTACTGAGTTGATACAGAAAATTGGGTTGTATATCGCATTGTTTCTGTTATGCGTCGGCCTGTTCGCAGTGGTGTGTGCTCTGCACCACTGTATTGTTAACAGATTAGTGGCACTGGATGTCGTCGAGGACACCCTGGATAAACTAGTAAACGAAGAACAAGATCGACTTTCCTCAATTCTGCTTGACGCAATACCTCCAGAGTACATACCGATGTTCATGGAGAGAATCGACAAAGCATACACAATTGAAAAAGACGACATAAAAGGCAAAAGCAAGTCAAAAAACAGTTTATCTCGTTTAAAACGTTCTTCCGACTCTATCATCAAATCCATCAAAAACAGCTCTGTGCAGCCTGAAATATCTACAGATTTTGACGATGATGATGGGTTTATTGAAATGTACAACGACGTTGATAGCTGTGCAGAATACATTGCACCCCTCCACAATAGTGTCAGGCCCGTCGCCACATTCGGGAAGTTTTACAGCGCCACCTTATTTATGTGCGATTTTATACACCTGAACGAGCTTGTGACCGTGTACAAGCCGGACCAACTCATCGACTTGGTCACGTGTCTGATCCAGATACTAGAGGCACGGATCAAGCTTTACAATGTCCACGTTCTAAGTAAAAATATTGACACATTCTCCGTGATATCCAGTAAGTGTAATAAAGTTGACAAGAGCAATCTCCTCCGGTAATCGACTATATAAGCATTAGACGCATTATCAGTGGCATCACTTAAATAATTGATTTCTAAAAGGTAATTGTGACACACATCCCTGTGATGTTAACGTATAAACGACATGTTCTTTGTGACTTCCGGTAAGGTTTATTGATACAATTATCTGTAACATTATATAAGTCAGTAGGACACGTACTCGGTGATTTTCTGTAGACTATTGTGACAAGGTTTCTGTTATTTCCGGTAGACTATTGTGACAAGGTTTCCGTTATTTTCGGTAGCCTATTGTGACAATGTTTCTGTTATTTCCGGTAGACTATTGTGACATGGTATCTGTGATTTCCGGTAGACTATGTGACATGGTATCTGTGATTTCTACAAGACAATTGTGACATGGTATCTGTATTTTTCAGTAGACTATTGTGACAAGGTTTCTGTTATTTCCGGAAGACTAAATTTGCATGGTTTCTGTGATTTCCGGTAGACTATTGTGATATGGTACCTGTGATTTCCGGTAAACTATTCTGATATTTTTTTTGTGATTTCCGAAAGACTATTGTGACCTAGTATCTGTTATTTTCGTTAGGATATTGTGACAGGTTTTTGTGATTTCCGTAAACGAGGGGGACAGGGTATTTTTGGTTTCCGGTAGACTTTTTTGACAATGTTTTTGTGATTTCCGGTAGACTCATTTAACATGGTTTTATGATTTCCGGTAGACTATTGTGATATGGTACCTGTGATTTCCGGTAAACTATTCTGATATTTTTTTTGTGATTTCCGGTAGACTATTGTGATATGGTACCTGTGATTTCCGGTAAACTATTCTGATATTTTTTTTGTGATTTCCGGTAGACTCATTTAAGGTAGACTATTGTGCCATTGTATCTTTGATTTCCGCTAGACAATTGTGACATGGGTTCTTTGGTATCCGTTTAACTATTGTTACATGGTATCTGTGAGTTCCAGTAGAGTTTTGTGACATGGTATCTGTGATTTCTACAAGACAATTGGGACATGGTATCTGTATTTTTCAGTAGTCTATTGTGACAAGGTTTCTGTGATTTCCGGTAGACTATTGTGATATGGTACCTGTGATTTCCGGTAAACTATTCTGATATTTTTTTTGTGATTTCCGGTAGACTAATTTTACATGGTTTCAGTGATTTCCGGAAGACTATTGTGATATTTTTTTTGTGATTTCCGAAAGACTATTGTGACATAGTATCTGTTATTTTCGTTAGGATATTGTGACACGTTTTTGTGATTTCCGTAAACTATTGTGACAGGGTATTTTTGGTTTCCGGTAGACTTTTTTGACAATGTTTTTGTGATTTCCGGTAGACTATTGTGACATGGTATGTGTGATTTCCGGTAGACTATTGTGATATGGTACCTGTGATTTCCGGTAAACTATTCTGATATTTTTTTTTGTGATTTCCGGTAGACTATTGTGTCAATTTTTCTGTGGTTTCCGGTATGCTATTGTGACATAGTATTTGTGATTTCCGGTAGACTATTGTGACAAGGTTTCTGTGATTTCCGGTAGACTATTGTGACATTGTATCTGTGATTTCCGGTAGACTATTGTGACATTGTATCTTTGATTTCAGGTAGACTATTGTGACATTGTATCTTTGATTTCCGCTAGACAATTGTGACATGGGTTCTTTGATATCCGTTTAACTATTGTTACATGGTATCTGTGAGTTCCAGTAGATTTTTGTGACATGGTATCTGTGATTTCCGGTAAACTATTGTGACATGGCTTCTATGATTTCCGGAAGACTATAGTGACATGGTTGCTATGATTTCCGGTAGTCTATTGTGATAAAGTTTCTGTTATTTCCGGAAGACTAAATTTGCATGGTTTCTGTGATTTCCGGGAGGCTATTGTGACATGGTTTCTGTGATTTCCGGTAGACTTTTGTCACAATGTTTTTGTGATTTCCGGTAGACTCATTTAACATGGTTTTATGATTTCCGGTAGACTATTGTGTTATAGTATCTGTGATTTCCGGTAGACTATTGTGACATGGTATTTGTGGTTTCCAGTAGACATTTTTGACAATGTTTTTGTGATTTCCGGTAGACTAATTTTACATGGTTTCAGTGATTTCCGGTAGACTATTGTGATATTTTTTTTGTGATTTCCGGAAGACAATTGTGACATAGTATCTGTTATTTTCGTTAGGATTTTGTGACACGTTTTTGTGATTTCCGTAAACTATTGTTACAGGGTATTTTTGGTTTCCGGTAGACTTTTTTGACAATGTTTTTGTGATTTCCGGTAGACTATTGTGACATGGTATGTGTGATTTCCGGTAGACTATTGTGATATGGTACCTGTGATTTCCGGTAAACTATTCTGATATTTTTTTTGTGATTTCCGGTAGACTATTGTGACATGGTATCTGTATTTTTCAGTAGACTATTGTGACAAGGTTTCTGTTATTTCCGGTAGACTATTGTGACAAGGTTTCTGTGGTTTCCGGTATACTATTGTGACATAGTATTTGTGATTTCCGGTAGACTATTGTGACATTGTATCTGTGATTTCCGGTAGACTATTGTGACATTGTATCTTTGATTTCCGGTAGACTATTGTGACCTTGTATCTTTGATTTCCCCTAGACAATTGTGACATGGGTTCTTTGATATCCGTTTAACTATTGTTACATGGTATCTGTGAGTTCCAGTAGATTTTTGTGACATGGTATCTGTGATTTCCGGTAAACTATTGTGACATGGCTTCTATGATTTCCGGAAGACTATAGTGACATGGTTGCTATGATTTCCGGTAGTCTATTGTGATAAAGTTTCTGTTATTTCCGGAAGACTAAATTTGCATGGTTTCTGTGATTTCCGGGAGGCTATTGTGACATGGTTTCTGTGATTTCCGGTAGACTTTTGTTACAATGTTTTTGTGATTTCCGGTAGACTAATTTTACATGGTTTCTGTGATTTCCGGTATACTATTGTGACATGGTATCTGACATTTCCGGTGGAATTTTGTGACAATGTTTTTGTGATTTCCGGTAGACTCATTTAACATGGTTTTATGATTTCAGGTAGACTATTGTGTTATAGTATCTGTGATTTCCAGTAGACTATTTTGACATGGTATCTGTATTTTTCGGTAGACTATTGTGACAAGGTTTCTGTTATTTCCGGTAGACTATTTTGACAAGGTTTCTGTGGTTTCCGGTATACTATTGTGACATAGTATTTGTGATTTCCGGTAGACTATTCTGATATTTTTTTTGCGATTTCCGGTAGACTATTGTGACATGGTATCTGTGATTTCCGGAAAACTATTGTGACATAGTATCTGTGTTTTTTCTGTAGGTGACTTTGATGTGTTTTCTGTGACTTCCTGTAAGTGATTATGATCAGTCTCTGTGTTTTTGAGGAAGTTATTATGACATGTGCTCTGTGACTTCCGGTAAGTCGTGTTTTTAAACATTCACTGTGATTTCCGGATTTTTTTCTGACACTTCAGTCAAGTTGTTGTCACATAGTTTTTTTTTTTTACTTATGGTTATAGCATTTTCTGTGATTTCCAATACTGCGTTGAGGTCAAGAAATACATAATATAGATTGTTTTAACGTCTATTTCAAGCTGAACTGAAATGGACAAATCCATAGTCACATCGAAACGAAATTTTTAGTTGTTTTTTTTCGCTGCACGAGTTTTGTTGTCTTTCGACGCTTATATATTTCATATGAAACGTTGAAAAATAGGGGTTCTTTAAAAAAATGTAGATCTTTGTGACGAGATCTGTGTGATGCCTCAGTGCTCGATATTTGTGTAAAGTAAAACAAACTATTGTTTTTGTTGCAGGTACTTCGTCAAAGCAGACACTCCGACATGTGTCGGAGATAGCTAATATGGCACTGGACATCCGGGCATCGAGCAGTGATTTGGAGGTCGATATACTTCCGGATTCAAAGTTGCGCATGCGTATCAGCATACACACATGTATGTTCAAACTAGAGTTTCTGTTTTTTGAAGTTAAGATGTTTAATTTAGTGTTAATATTTTCCCGAAGTAATTGTTTTTTCTTGAAATCGAATATGCAGAGAACTCACAAAAAGTTTGATCGTGTTTTGTCATTGCGTGATTTTAAGTAAGAAACGTCTGCTCTCATGATGTGAATAACAGAGTAACGCCAGGTTCCTATCCTGGCCGTTTCATTTTTTGCATGAGATAACATTGCTCCTGACTTTTCTGTTGCTATTTTTAGCCGACTGTGTATACAAATTGTCGTCACATCCGGAACCTCGTTTTCATATATATGGGGAACTGGTTGATGTCGCAACACAACTGAAGCAGAGTTGTAGCGGTATGTATGATAAACACGAAGTTTAATTCGTAGTGTAGATGTGGAAGTGACGTAGGTGTGGAATAACATTTGTATATTGAGGGGAAATGTGGAAATGGAGTGGTAGCCTGGATATATAGAACATATTCAGAAGAACGGGCATGCTGTTACCTCAGATAGCGATAATAATTCATTCCGGTTTAACATATTTTGTCCAAAACTTTTCCATTTGCTATTCAGTTTAACGGTTTTCTTTGTAGCTATCATAATTTAAAAATATAAATCATGACGTATTAAAACAATATCAGAAAAACCTTAACTGGGACCCCATTCTACTCGCCATACAGCAAACAGAATCCACATTAGTGAGCAGGTCGGCACCATGCTCCGAAAGGAGCATTTGTACAACGTTCAACGAAGAGGCTTTATCATACTTCCAGTAAGTATAAATGTAGCAACGAAGAGGCTTTATCATACTTCCGGTAAGTATAAATGTAGCAACAAAGAAGCTTTATCATACTTCCGGTAAGTATAAATGTAGCAACGAAGAAGCTTTATCATACTTCCGGTAAGTATAAATGTAGCAACGAAAGGCTTTATCATACTTCCGGTAATTATAAATGTAGCAACGAAGAGGCTTTATCATACTTCCAGTAAGTATAAATGTAGCAGATGTGGGTTCGGGTGAAAACGTCACACACAACTCGGGTTCGTTTAATCAGTTTATTTATCGGACTAAACCAAATAATAAATAAAACCCCTACAACATGTAATACACACAATTAAAATACAATTTATACTCTCATACTAACATCATGTTGCATTTTCTATTATTCCTTTTAAAGGTTATAAAAAGATCGCACGAAACTGATGATCATAAGTTTAAATAGAACACTGATGATCATGAGAGACAGGCATGTAAATGCGAACGCCACATAACTGCGTCATAAAACCTTTGTGCAGACTATTGTCTGAAGGTACCTTGTAGATGTTGTCCATGTTTTATATATGTAAGTGATAAAACAGTGTTCTATTTAAAACCTTTGTAAAGACTATGGTCTGAAGGTACCTTGTAGATGTTGTCCATGTTTTATATATGTAAGTGATAAAACAGTGTTCTATTTAAAACCTTTGTAAAGACTATGGTCTGAAGGTACCTTGTAGATGTTGTCCATGTTTTATATATGTAAGTGATAAAACAGTGTTCTATTTAAAACCTTTGTAAAGACTATGGTCTGAAGGTACCTTGTAGATGTTGTCCATGTTTTATATATGTAAGTGATAAAACAGTGTTCTATTTAAAACCTTTGTAAAGACTATGGTCTGAAGGTACCTTGTAGATGTTGTCCATGTTTTATATATGTAAGTGATAAAACAGTGTTCTATTTAAAACCTTTGTAAAGACTATGGTCTGAAGGTACCTTGTAGATGTTGTCCATGTTTTATATATGTAAGTGATAAAACAGTGTTCTATTTAAAACCTTTGTAAAGACTATGGTCTGAAGGTACCTTGTAGATGTTGTCCATGTTTTATATATGTAAGTGATAAAACAGTGTTCTATTTAAAACCTTTGTAAAGACTATGGTCTGAAGGTACCTTGTAGATGTTGTCCATGTTTTATATATGTAAGTGATAAAACAGTGTTCTATTTAAAACCTTTGTAAAGACTATGGTCTGAAGGTACCTTGTAGATGTTGTCCATGTTTTATATATGTAAGTGATAAAACAGTGTTCTATTTAAAACCTTTGTAAAGACTATGGTCTGAAGGTACCTTGTAGATGTTGTCCATGTTTTATATATGTAAGTGATAAAACAGTGTTCTATTTAAAACCTTTGTAAAGACTATGGTCTGAAGGTACCTTGTAGATGTTGTCCATGTTTTATATATGTAAGTGATAAAACAGTGTTCTATTTAAAACCTTTGTAAAGACTATGGTCTGAAGGTACCTTGTAGATGTTGTCCATGTTTTATATATGTAAGTGATAAAACAGTGTTCTATTTAAAACCTTTGTAAAGACTATGGTCTGAAGGTACCTTGTAGATGTTGTCCATGTTTTATATATGTAAGTGATAAAACAGTGTTCTATTTAAAACCTTTGTAAAGACTATGGTCTGAAGGTACCTTGTAGATGTTGTCCATGTTTTATATATGTAAGTGATAAAACAGTGTTCTATTTAAAACCTTTGTAAAGACTATGGTCTGAAGGTACCTTGTAGATGTTGTCCATGTTTTATATATGTAAGTGATAAAACAGTGTTCTATTTAAAACCTTTGTAAAGACTATGGTCTGAAGGTACCTTGTAGATGTTGTCCATGTTTTATATATGTAAGTGATAAAACAGTGTTCTATTTAAAACCTTTGTAAAGACTATGGTCTGAAGGTACCTTGTAGATGTTGTCCATGTTTTATATATGTAAGTGATAAAACAGTGTTCTATTTAAAACCTTTGTAAAGACTATGGTCTGAAGGTACCTTGTAGATGTTGTCCATGTTTTATATATGTAAGTGATAAAACAGTGTTCTATTTAAAACCTTTGTAAAGACTATGGTCTGAAGGTACCTTGTAGATGTTGTCCATGTTTTATATATGTAAGTGATAAAACAGTGTTCTATTTAAAACCTTTGTAAAGACTATGGTCTGAAGGTACCTTGTAGATGTTGTCCATGTTTTATATATGTAAGTGATAAAACAGTGTTCTATTTAAAACCTTTGTAAAGACTATGGTCTGAAGGTACCTTGTAGATGTTGTCCATGTTTTATATATGTAAGTGATAAAACAGTGTTCTATTTAAAACCTTTGTAAAGACTATGGTCTGAAGGTACCTTGTAGATGTTGTCCATGTTTTATATATGTAAGTGATAAAACAGTGTTCTATTTAAAACCTTTGTAAAGGCTATTGTCTGAAGGTACCTTGTAGATGTTGTCCATGTTTAATATATGTAACTGATAAATTTATGAGATGAACTTTATTGAACTGTTCTTTTGAACTATTAACTCACCGTTGTCGAATAGTAGTCGTAGACTAATGGTATGACGTCGTCAACGGCGAGTTAATAGTTCAAAAGAAATAATAGATTAATGAAGCTCATCTCATGACTTTATCTTCATAAATTTATCACCTATATATATAAAACATGGACACCATATACAAGATAACTACCTCTTCTACATGAAGAGGGTTTTTAACACAAAAGGCTTTACATAGGTTTTATGTGGCGGTCGCAGTTACATGTGTGTCTCTCATGATCATCAGTGAGTGTTCTATTTAAATTCCCTACACAAATAAAATGAAACCACATTTTAATAATATACTGACTTAAATGGCTATGCCGGAAAAACCAAATAATCCAAAAATACAATTACTTCAAAAATTTAACTAATTAAAAATATTACTTTTATACTGTTTATTTACATACGAAAATTAATATTTTAATATAAGTACATACACTTCAATTCAATTCAGGATCTTCAAATACCAAAACTCACTCTATGTTGAAACATGTCTTTGTGAACGCACTGACCAAAACTGACCATGACTCGTCAAAAGTAAAACTTAAACAATGACCACTGTAAAAATAGACAAGTCACGTGACCAAAGTAAACAGGTTTACAACACTTCACGTGACTGTTACGCAACACTCACTTTCATTCAAACTCACGACGCGCGTCTAAAATATCACGATACGGATGGCTAGTTTCTGTCGCATACGGACACGTGTTATCAATAATACTTATTAACACAAATAATATACAATTATGACCCTATCTTATAAACCATACTTCCTGTAAGAATTACATCATACTTCCGGTAAGAATTACATCATACTTCCGGTAAGAATTACATCCTACCTCCGGCAAGAAGTTAGCCAAATTAAGGTTATATGGTTGCTTACTGACTGTAAGAAAAAAATAATCCAAACTTTCTGTGAGACTCTAAGCATGAGTCCCGTAAGAATTCTACAGTACTTTCTGTAATTCCTCAGTAAGAACTTAACTATATTTACACTTAGTTTTCCAATACTTACGATACGGAGAGATGGTAACCAAATTCCAGTAAGAATTCCCCTCACACATAGTTTAGATACTTGTTCAACATTAATGCAATGCCTTTTGTTCTCCTAGAGTGGCAGGTACTTGGCCACCCAGTGGCTGCTTGGCCGGCGAGTGTCCGTGTGTTACCCAAACAATGATGTTATGAAGAAAATTAGCTTCATGCCTATCCAACTCGCCGAGACACCGATCTACAGATTCGACAAAGAGAAAGTCAAATACGTTTCTCCATACTGGATGTCTCCTCAGTACCACGAGACAACTTCAATGAGTCCGGCTTTAAGTGAATCATCCTATTCAGAATCTGAATGTAGCTTCAACGGCAGCTCCGGCTGTAACGAGTAGAAACAAATCCCACTTCTACTAGGACCAGTACTATAAACAAACAACGCCAAATTCTACTGTAACAGGACTGATATAGACAATGAGTGAACAGGTACAATCTCCAGGTGTCACTTTTTGCAATCTTGTATGTGTGTTCATGTTTACAGTTTCAGTATTTGTAAGATATTGTTCCTGATTTAAACACAGACTCTTTGCAGTTTTTGTTCCTTTTTATCTATTTCAATATTTGTATGAATTTATTCATGTGTTGCGACCTCATTCTTTGTATGCATTATTTCCTGATCAATCTTGAGCATCCTCTCCCTACACAATATGTCGTTGATCAGAACGCTTTATACTACCATACTAAACTGAATAACGCATTCCTTCTCTGATTACTCTGATTACTGATTACTCTGATTGCTCTGATTACTGATTACTCTGATTGCTCTGATTACTCTGATTATAATTATGCTAATAAACTGTTTTGGAGCATGTTAATGAGCACACGACAAAGGTCATGATGAACTATACCTCGTGGGGTTTATTGAGTTTCTGGCTGACAATATGTTTGTTGAGTACGGTGGCATGATTTTTCTGAAAACGAAGCTGAATGTATTGATGAGCTTATCAGGACTAGTTACAAAACTTTTAAAAAAATCGTCCTTCAATTTCACTATCTGATGCATGGATTATGTGCTATCTTTAACAAACAAGAACTTTATTGACCATATATATTTTATAATGCATTTTGAACTTGTAATCAAAGCTTCTACAGAGCCTGTTCTGCTTCAGCGGTTTTCCTTGATGTTAACTTACAACATGACCAAAAGACGCGGCTCATTACTAAACTGTACGATAAGCATGATGCTTTCCATTTTCCGATTGTGGACTTAATTTCCCTTTTGTGACACTGGATTTCCAGATATGCCGGTTGATGAAGACTATGAACAAGTTTTATTGTTGCCACCACGACCCCACAGGGAAATATATTATTTCGTTGTGTTACATGAAAGTTGTTTTATTATTGCCACCACGATCCCACAGGGAAATATGTTATTTCTTTGTGTTACATGAAGGTTGGTGTGTTTGATTATGTTCATCAGTGTGCCGAGTTGTTTTGTTGTCATTATCCGAGTTCCCGCTGTGATGACGTGACACTACTTGGCATTGACCTTGACTTGTATCGCGGATGTTGTCAGTGAAGAAGACACTTACCCTTCCAGAACACCTGGTCTCATTCTCCTTGTAGTTTTTAGCTCACCTGCCCGAAGGGCAAGTTAGCTTATGCCATGGTGCGGCGTCCGTCGTCCGTCGTCCGTCAACTTTTCCTAAAAATCGCTACTGGTCATAAACGACTGAGCAGATTTTGACAAAATTTGGTCAGAGGCATCCTTAGGGGAAGGGGAACAAGTTTTGTATAAATGGTTGGTCTGGCCCCCCTGAGGGCTGATAGCGGTGCCCATTAGGGGAAATATAGCAAATTCTTTAAAATCCTTCTTTTTCTGTTGGAATTAAAGGATTTGTTCCATATTTGGTCTGAAGCATCCTTTGGGGAAGGGGAACCAATTTTGTATAAACCGTTGGTCTGGCCCCCAGGGGCCTGAGAGGCGGGGCCTAATAGGGGAAATAGAGGTTAAACCTATAAAATCCATCTTCTACCATAGAGATTAAGGGATTTTATCCTAATTTAGTCTGGAGCATTCTCGGGCCAAGGGAATTCAATTTTGTATAAGCAATGGATGTGGTGGTATCCCAGGGGGCAGAAGGGCAGGGCCCAATAGGAGAAATAGAGGTAAAACCTTTAAAATCCTTCTTAGACCATCGGGATTAAGGGATTTTATCCTTATTTAGTCTGGAGCATCCTTGGGTCAAGGGGATTCAATTTTGTATGAACGCTGGTTATGACCCGCCTAGATACATAGGGGTGGGGCTCTGTTTGAAGTTTGTTCAAAATGGATCTTTCTGAAATTTCATATGTACTTACAGCACCTACCATGGAGTGCTATATCTTTACTTCATACCATTTATTTCAAACATATTCAGGTGAGCGATACATGCCCTCTGGGCCTCTTGTTATTTACTCTTGTTACATTTTAACCTAAAACCGTTTGATTTTTTACCAGGCTGGCATACAATTATTGGAATTATGGCCATCTGCCCGAAATTGGTTAATAATTAAAAGATGAACTTTAAACTTTACAAAAATGTAATTCACAACAAAAACGAAAATAATAAACATATAGTCATTGTTTCTTAGTTGATACCGCTCTCGAAATGTATACCTTTCCTAGTTTTCACTTGTGTTTTGCAATCGTAACAAAATATATCTATTGACTCTACTCTGTATTTATTGGCTAATAGAACAAAACCTATACTGTTATATTTGGTGGTTAGCATGGTGTTGTTATACTGTAAACGTGTGTCATTGTTCATGCCTCTGTTACTAAATATTGGGAAATCCTTGATTGAATGAATTAGTTTTTTTGTAAAAAGGAAAGAAAACTAGTAAACAAATCAGTTTCTACTGTTTTTATTTAAAACTGTAACGATAAGTATCGATAATTTGTATTTCCTTCCACGTCCCGTCTCTTTGTCCCTGGTTATCCTGTTAATATAAGCTTATATTAATATCGCGTGTCCAAAACAGTATATTACAAGGCATTCATATTAGCTACAAGTATAATGGCTCGATGTATGACGCGGTTATTATCATGACGTCATAATGGTAACGTTCGATACAACTGGCCGTTTCTGGAGAATCGCTGTTTCGTCTATTGAACAAACACACACGATATATATGAAATAAATATGTGTGTCTTTAGATTTGTCTTTATTCTGGGTTCAACTCTTTGCGAGACAGAAATGTTTCAAAAAATGATAAATGTAATAATTTAAATCCATTTAGGTGATGTTCACAGTCAATGTGAATGCCATTTTTTTTGTGCATGAAGCGCTAGCCATGAATGCCTATTGAACTCAATTCTGTCTAAAATGTTGTTTCCATCATAAGTATATATATATAGTAGATAATAAATAAATAAGTCCTTGCGAAGGAAAATATAGAATAAAAACATAAATATTTCAGATTGTCCGCTAGGCCTTTCTGCCTTCTAGGGCTTCTTCAGGCGGATTAATGTTTGTTTATCACCGTTGGTTACATGACGTCATCAATATTTGTATTGTCAACAAGTTGAGTGACGTCATCAATAAACAAGCATAGTGACGTCAAAAACAATACCAGTACAAAGAAAACAAGCATTTACAATACATTGCAAAAAACATTGTGCATTCAAGCTGGGTTTGAGGACCTTTATAAACATGTTTTCTTTAAATTCTCTTGCAACGACATCGTCGCTATTCAGTTTGTTAATAGGTAACACATAAAATCATCTTTAGAACATTGATGCATATGTTTGCTAACTTTTAAAAATCTTAGTTCATTGTCCTTCATTTGTTATCTATCCACATATATAGATTATCTAAGACCATTTATACTTTATTCTTTCTAATCTTCATAAAGACTTTCTAAGATATGTTAAAAAAACAATTTCTCTGCTAATAATTTATACTACAGGTATCCGTTAATACATTGTAAGAAAGTTAACAGATTTTCCCGATGTAAATTATTTGTTGTGATAAGCATGATCAAATACTTTTAAAGTTAGACATGCTCACAGTATAAAGAGTTGCTCAGTAAATTGTCAAACTAAGCGAGACAGTAAACGATCAAGATACAGAGGAAATTAACAACAACAGATTAATATTTTTTACCAAAAGGTACCCATCCGGATTGCGGGGCCGCTGATGTTGAGTTGACTTTGCCTAAAACACGAACAATATGTTAACTCTTCATACAACACGTGGTATCTGCCTCCGGTAGTTATGATAAGGATCCCATAGACAGTGAACAAATCAGTTTCTACTGTTTTTATTTAAAACTGTAACGATAAGTATCGATCATTTGTATTTCCTTCCACGTCCCGTCTCTTTGTCCGTGGTTATCCTGTTAATATAAGCTTATATTAATATCGCGTGTCCAAAACAGTATATTACAAGGCATTCATATTAGCTACAAGTATAATGGCTTGATTTATGACGCGGTTATTATCATGACGTCATAATAGTTACATTGGATACAACTGGCCGTTTCAGTAGAATTGCTGTTCCATCTACTGAACAAACACACACGATATATATGATATAAATATGCGTGCCTTTAGTTTTGTCTTTATTCTGGATTCAACTCTTTGCGAGACAGAAATGTTTCAAAAAATGGATAAATGTAATAATTTAAATCCTTTTAGGTTGTTTACAGTCAATGTCAATGCCACATGGGTTTTTGTGAATTGAACATGAAGTGCTAGCCATGAATGCCTCTTGATCTCAATTCTATCTAAAATGTTATTTCCATCATAATTATACACACATACCCACATATGTAGATTAAAGCGTCTAAGACCATACTTTATTCTTTTTAATATTCATAAAGACTTTCTAAAATATATAAAAAAAAAATGCTAATAATATATACTACAGATATCCATTAATGCATTTTAAGAAAGTTAACAGATTTACCTGATGTAAATGATTGATTGTGATAAGAATGACCAAATACTCTGAAAGTTAGACGTGTTCACAGTATAAAGAGTTGCTCAGTAAATTGTCCAGTAAAGCGAGACAGTAAATGGTCAAGATACAAAGGAAATGAACAACACAGAATAATATTTTTTACCAAAAGGTACCCATCCGGATTGCGGGGGCGTCGATGTTGAGGTGACTTTGCCTAAAACACGAACAGTATGTAAACCCTTGTTAAGTTTTACAATAACATGCACGTGACAGTTGACATACCAGAATGTAAGTAACAAATTATGTTTCTCACAATATACGCGGTAGTACATAACAAAAAAAGTAACAATCAAGTTACTGACAAGTGCAAAATAATCATAGACTATTTAATACAGAAAATAAAATATCGGTTTTCTACCATACTCATCACATTGAATGGTATTTGACGGGAATCATTTGATATCTTCTGTGTATGATTATTATCAGGGTTTTCGTGTTGATATTCGAAATATTTTTTCTCATTAATGAATACACACTTAAAAGTATAAGTTAAACCTTTATCTGTGTATCTCCATACATTTGTCTCCTTTATCATTACAACAGATATCTTGGACTACTACTTACCACCGCCGAAGTTTATCCAGTGTCCTACAGCAATAACATAGACAATAATGACTACAGCTGTGCAAGTGCATGATAGTAACAACATCAATATTATCATACATATCTCATATCTGTTTTGCCATATCGAAGACTAATTCGTTCAAATAAATATTTTGTTCCTGAGAAGTTTTCATTTACAGCAGCAAGGTAGCAAATTATTGAAAAAATGTATTCACTACTACTGAGCGAATGCTGTTCACAATACCTGTAGTGGTTGGTGAGCTTGTAGTGGGTGTAGTCCTAGTTGTGGTCGAAGTGGTTGTTTGAGTGGTTGTAGTGGTAGTTGTCGGAGTGGTAGAAGTGGTGGTTGGAGTGGTAGTGGTTGTTATTGTAGTTGTCGGAGTGGTTGAAGTAGTGGCTGGAGTTGTAGTGGTTGGAGTGGTGGTTGAGGTTTGAGTGGTCGATGGTGGTAGAACTGTAGAAGCTACGGAGAAATGTAGAAATAGTGTCCATGACTATAAAAATGCATTTAATTGGGTAAAAGACATGCTGCCAAATATAACACTACACCACTTTGATTTTAGGGCAGCCCTCTGTCCGTTGCATTCCTGTTACATGTATATCGCACCTCCTATTTTGACATGATACACACCTAAGTTAGTAACCCCATAATGATGCATTTGTAAAGAAAACGACTTTCAACAGTTTACTAACCGATTTCCACACGCTACTGTCTACGAATTGGTTCAAACCAATTGAAAGTTTAAACTAAGAGACAGGAACTCATCAGCTTTGATGTGAAAAAAGGGAGTGCAAACGACAGATAAATTGTTCAGACTAGCTATCACAGACAATTTTCGAGCTTCATAACACGAATGACGGGGTTAAATGTTTGATAGTCAGTAATGACAAAAGCGAGTTACTGTTTTTGAGCATAACGTGTCCATCATCGGTAAATATGTTTCACTAAATATTTGTGGATGGCAGGCAAGAGGTGAAAACACCACCAGGAGATACCGAGCCGTACTCGATAAGATATGCTGCCAATCCGTTCCCACGGGTATACCAAAACAGTGGAAGTCGTTCCTCTGCTCGTGGTTTTAACCAAGTGTCATTTACACCGCCAGGGTTTGCTAAGTGTATGTCCTTAACTGCACGACAAATGTTTATTATATTTACCTGGAACCGAACATGTGACGTATATGACGTAATTATTGAGGCATTGTGTCTGTGTGTAGTCCCTGTGACGCGGACACTTGGACAGGTCCCTTTCCCATCCATTACATGCGATCTGTTCATTGAACACAGGTATTCCGTAGTTCTGGAAGGCATGGTGTGACGTTATGTGTCTGTTCGGGAAGGATTTAAGAATAAAATATTTAGTTGTTGTTATTTGTGACATTAAAAAGCCATCGAAATACCTGTTTGTGGTAAGAATGTCTTTACTGGAAAGAAGTTAGAAATTTTACCAACCCCTGAGGTGCTCCAATGGTTTTACAAACGACTCGACTGTTTTCTTCTGTCCATCCGTTCGCACAGGTCACATGATCTTTGCTTCCTGTAGTTATGATGAGGATGCCCTCATGCGTTCTCGCTCCGGTATTGGACACCAAGCTCACATACAATGGCGCTATATCAAAAGACATCAAGAATATACCGAACAGTCAACCAAACCGTATTTCAAACTCTAATTAGACAAGACTAAGGCTAAAGATGAACGAAGAAAAGAAAGGTTAACCGTGAAGAATTTCAAGGAAACTGGGACAATGTTCCGAAAGGGTAAGCGTCCTCTGGTCTATTAACAACACCCGCCATGTAAATCTAGGTCAAATCCAAGTAAGCCATGCCCTTATAGAGAGAACAGAGGAAATGACAACAAAAGAACAAGGAATATTAATGAGCATGCTCAAAAAAATCAACCATCATATAGAACAGAGAAATAGCATATTTCCCAATGAGAGTATTTGCTTTAAGTTTGTCCCTCTGAAATCGACATATATGACGCCTGTTATGATATGTGGAGCAACCTCTTCAACCAAATCTTCTGTAAATACTTTTGATTGAGCGGAAAAAGATGTTACTACTACCAGAGAGAAAGTCCCCGATTGGAAAATTGAATTCGATACCGTTAGTGTACAGCTTAGTGTACATATGAGTGTACATCTTAGTGTACATCTAAGCTTAGTGTACATCTAAGCTTAGTATACATCTAAGCTTAGTGTACATCTAAGCTTAGTATACATCTAAGCTTAGTATACATCTAAGCTTAGTATACATCTAAGCTTAGTGTACAGCTAGTGTACAGCTTAGTGTACATCTAAGTGTACGGCTTAGTGTACAGCTTAGTGTACGGCTTAGTGTACATATAAGTGTACATCTAAACTTAGTGTACATCTAAACTTAGTGTACATCTAAGCTTAGTGTACATCTAAGCTTAGTGTACAGCTTACTGTTCAGCTTAGTGTACAGCTTACAGTGCAGCTTAGTGTAACGCCATCATTGTGTACAGCTTAAAGTACAGCTTAGTGTACAGCTTAGTATACAGCTTAGTGTACATATGAGTGTACATCTTAACTAAGTGTACAACTTAGTGTACATCTAAGCTTAGTGTACATCTTAGTGTACATCTCAGTGTAATCTAAGCTTAGTGTACAGCTTACTGTTCAGCTTAGTGTACATCTAAACTAAGTGTACAACTTAGTGTTGTACATCTAAGTGTACATCTAAGCTTAGTGTACATCTTAGTGTACATCTTAGTGTACAGCTTAGTGTTGTACATCTTAGTTTACAGCTTAGTGTACATCTTATTGTACAGCTTAGTTTACAGCTTAGTGTTGTACATCTTAGTTTACAGCTTAGTGTACATCTTATTGTACAGCTTAGTGTACAGCTTAGTGTACAGCTTAGTGTAACGCTTAGTGTACATCGTAGCTTATTGCACAGCTTAGTATACAGCTAAGTGTACAGATTAGTGTACATATTAATGTACAGTTTAGTATATATCTTATTGTACAGCTTAGTTTACAGCTTAGTGTTGTACATCTTAGTTTACAGCTTAGTGTACATCTTAGTGTACAGCTTAGTGTACATCGTAGCTTATTGCACAGCTTAGTATACAGGTAAGTGTACATATTAGTGTACATATTAATGTACAGTTTAGTATACAGCTTAATGTACAGTTTAGTGTACAGTTAAGTGTACAGCTTAGAGTACAGCTTAGTGTACAGCTTAGTGTACAGCTAAATACTACGCGGTCTCTTTTAGTCATGTTGAAAGGTCGAGGAAAGTAGCTGACGAAAATATCCTTGGGTGTCTTTGGTCAAACAAACAGAAAGGCTGTCTATATCGACATTATAAGACATATACCAGTGTCGTTTTTAATCCCCATAGTTCGTCCGGTAGAAGTTCTTTAAATTTCAGGAAACGGTCTATATTTACCTGTAACGGTACACGTGACTTGTATGATGCGGTTGTTGGGACAGTGTGTCTGTCTGTGACGCGGACACATAGACAGATCCAGCTCCAATCCATTACAAGTGACCTGTTCACTAAGCACGGGTATTCCGTAGTCCTGTACGGCCCGATGTGACGCTACGTACCTGTACGAGGAGGTAACGAAAGGCATTTATGATATTTCAAGGAAGAATTGATAAACATCATAAAAATACAAATCAATGGATAAAAGACGCCGTCAAAATTGCTGTTTATCGTAAAATAATTCCTTGCTGGAAGATACCCACCCTTGAGGAGATCCAATGGTTTTACAAACGACTCGACTGTTTTCTTCTGTCCATCCGTCCGCACAGGCCACGTGATCTATGCCGTCAACAGTGATTATAAGGACTCCTTCGTGAGTGTTCACTCCCATATTAGACATCAAAGCAGCATGTACCGAATCTAAAAATAGACAGCACGGTCACGTGTAAAACTGTCTATAGACGGACATCACGGTCACGTGTAAAACTGTCTATAGACGGACAGCACGGTCACGTGTAAAACTGTTTATAGACGGGCAGCACGGTCACGTGTAAAACTGTCTATAGACGGACAGCACGGTCACGTGTTCAACTCTCTAAAAACACATGCCAAAGTTACGTGTAAAAGTCTCTGGAGACAGGAATACCAAGTTTACCTATAACTCTAGTTTTTGTATGTTGTAAGATAAAATGGATTTGAAAAAAAGATTAAAATCTTATTATAACTATCGTTTCCTTTCAAAAGAAACAAATATTTAGTTAATTATATTTACAAATTCTTCCTTTATCAGAACTGAAAATTTCTTCAAAATATTGCTTAACTCAGTAATCATTTGTAGGCAATCTTATAGTAAAACACCAGAGAAAACGGTGCCTTAAGTTTAACCCAAATTATCAGCTAGAGCTCACGTGCAGTATTCGATGGAGGTTGGACTGTCTGGAAGGCTAACTTCATCGGCGTGGTCGTCGTTTCAACAGATGGCGTGTGTGTAAGCATGGGATGATAAGTGACGGAACCATCGCCTGTAAACATGACAGGGTAAGAGCTTCTACGTACGTGTATTAAACACCTATACTTTATACCTAAAAGTTATAATGATACAATCAGCCCTGATTGAAGCAGTGCACACGCGTGCAATAAACTAGCATGGCACTGTTGAGGTGGCTTCGTTGTAGGTAATTTACAATATTTGTTTTTATGATTTTAAATGAAAATACCTCGACATTGCCTCATATCTCGTAACATACGTTAGCAGAGACACAATCTAATAATGCACTGTATTTAACATCACAAAACATTGTCCAGGGAAATTGTGACTTTGAACCTTGGTAGCGACAGTAGTCTCTTTTCTGTAGTGGCACGGTTCATACTATACACACTTAATTAATTTAGCAGCACTTCCCTCAAATTTGAAATTCATATAATTAAGGGAGGTAATGCACTTCCCAATCTATTTCATCAGCAGTTTAGACACCCCCCCCCCCCCCATTTTTTGCCCTTAGTATCACCGATATATATGTCTGAGAAGGACGAAACAGCTCTACCATGAAGTGTATTTCTATTTTTACTAAAAACTATCTAAAGGTGCAATCACCTGTCTGTGTGCGTTACGTTCATCTTTGAACGTAAATATGTGATATTATTGCAGCCAGTGTCTTTACGATAGGCAAAAAATGTACGTAAAGGTAACATAAATCCAATTAGAATCTAAATTGTTGTGAAACTTTCCCAAAGATCTACCCTTTAACGCTACAGACCGGAATTGTATCACGGTGATCTCATGTGAGTAGTGCCCGAGGTGTAATACTACCTTATAATAAAGGGATACATGTTTACACAAAGAAATTCGCTACATATATGGAAGCAGGCTCAATTTTCAGGAAGAATTACAAATGATCCTAAAATTATTTCTTTATCCTATATATCTTAGTATTAGCGTACAATCATAGAAGAATGAACTAAATCCCAAACAAATATAAATTAACCTTATGTTTTACCATATGTAAACCCTTAGAATGGTGGTGCATCCGTCAAGTCAAGTTATCGACACTTCTAGTATCACTCAAACTGTCTTTTACTGATTTAGTTAGAAGGGCGGCGTCCTTTCTTTCAACCTCGGACGATACGTAAAAGGACCATATACCTGACAATGTTTATCATTGATCTGAAACAAGTAGTATTACCATGGCTTCCTTGTGCACATGATCGCACAGTTGTTTCCGTTCTGGCCCAAGCCTCCTAAGAAAAATATAAGGTAATTATTTGAAGAAAAACAATTCAATATACAAACAGGAAAAATGGGGTTCAATGTCCATATGAAAAGAGTAGAAGCGGTACAGAGGAGGCATCTAAACAAAGAAATATATCAACAACGCCAAAAATTCCAAAAGGAAAATATGTTTTCATGAAAGTTAATCTCAAATCCTAGAAAGTAGTTTATCAACGATTTAAGATATACTTGACATTTTATAATAATGCTAGACAGTGAACATCGTAGTTAAAATCTAGCGGGTAGCTAAATATAGGTTTCTCCTTAGATGTCAGCGGAACTGCTGTTACCAGTGTATATAGTTTCATTTCTAGTTTACCAAACATCTTCCGTATTAATCTGTTTTAGCGTGTCACCTTTTTTTTCTTTATAACTTACCCTGCCGTCATAATCTATTTTGGTATAACTAAACCCGTGAAAATTTGATTGGACTCCTAGGCTCCTGAAACAGCGGTCCTCGTGAACGTCGCACTCTTGTTGATAGTGCACACACATTACACGTGCTCCGGGAATAAACGGACATATACGACAACTGTGCACGTGATTCCTGCGACGGAAGTCCATCAATTGATGGGACGGAGGATCCGCTACATCTCTGGACACAGTATGTAATGTACGGCCTGCCTGGAGGGGGACACAGTCCGAACCCACTGCGGTTAGAACGAGTACCCAGACTACCAACATCTACAAAAGGAACAAATGTGAATTAAAATAGAAGCAAAATAAAATAAAACAAAGAATAAACAATTAAAACGTGCTCACCTGTCAATATTTGTTTGGTTAGTAGGGGTTAAGGTGAACTCCCTAAATCAAAGCGTTTACAATCAATTAGAACACATACCGTTGCCATTCTTTTATCGACTATTTTACCATTATACCTGATTTTTTTTTTATCTCATTTGCAGATACCAATTTGGAATAAATATAGCAGGGAAGGTTACAAGTAAGTCAAGTTATAATATCAGATCGGTTGACGTTTCCACTCTCCCTGTATGAAAACTCTTTTTTTCCATAAAAGGCGGACGGCGATACAAATATATATGGCTGTAAATTACTTTGGAGCATATTTTTGCAAAGAAAAGGTCAAGATGACATTTACTGAGGACGAAATCGTTAGACTGATTGAGCTCTTGGTTGACAGTATATGTTGAGTTCAGAGGGAAGATTCTCTAGCAGACTATAGGTAATCTAATGGGAACACGCTATGCCCGTCTCTTTGCATAAATGTCTGTGGGTTTTTATTACATGAGAATCGATTACCCAAAAGCTTATCAAGACACGTAACAAAAACCTCGCCAAGTTACTCAACCTTACTTTCAAATATATTGATAATGTGTAATCTTTGTGAGATCCCGTATTTTACTGACCACATCGACCGTACAGTTACATGTAGACAGACGGTTACATCCTTATATTTACATTAGCATGGCATTGTCACTATATAGCCTCTTTGAAAGCTATGTCGTTGATGGGACTTTAATTACCATGCATCACGGGACACAATTCTTAGCGTATTGATACAACACTGACCGGAACTACAATATCCAATATAAATACACATGACGGCTGCTGAAATATCGCTCGCCATTGTGAGATTTGACAATGTCATTGTAAATGTATGTGCAAAATAAAAAAATAAAATAAAAAAACACTTTTATTACAACGAAAACAAGACCAATGTCTGCAATATCGAACAAAATGCACATCGGTTGAAATCGCCAATGCCGGCAATGGAAACAATTTTAACGCTCATGCAACTTATCAGAAATATCGTCTGTTACACTGCACTGATCAATAGGGGTTCGTTACAAATGTCTGAAATTCACATATTCTATGGACCTACTGACACATATGCTACAGACCTACTGATATGAGTCACAGTACACTTAAACATTTCAGACATTTGAAACGAACTTGTGCTTCGTCGCAAGATCACTCACTTCACACGCTATCAGTTTCACGCATCTCGCATCCACGGTTCCTCAGTTTCTGACGGCATGTCAAATAACGAGGCTGTTATAGAATCTACCAACTGTTGTCAGGTTCCCATACAATCAACAAATAAATTCACGCCTGGATTCTTCACAAAATGAGCAAAGAGAAAAGTTCGAATTAATTTCCAAAAATAACTCCCTCGTGGAAGGCTAGGTCGGATTTACGGTGTTCGCTGTATTTGTCCATGCGCGAAATTTGTTCCCGGGGAAAATCGAAACAATTTTAAATCTAACTTTCAGCTCAGAGTTCTATTGATAAACTTAAATCACCCTATAGACATATCATACGCAATTGTATTGGTACTGAATTGTGGAATAAAATTGAAGTGTTTGTTAAAATTTCAAAGTACTACTTTGTTTGCCAATCAGCAAGCGACAATACGCTGTTCAAACTATTGAACGAAATTGTGTGGACTGTCGATAAGGCGGGCATTTTTGATTTTAAATATAAATTATAAGTTAAAAAGAACATAAGAGGCAGAGAAAACGTAAATATAAGTATTGAACTGTTTTTGTATGGTATTTATGATCTATTTGAGCGCGCACTATGTTGTTTGCTTGCAAAGCTGTGTCATTCAAATAGATCATAAATACCATACACAAACAGTTCAATGCTTTAGTGTACTCAGTGTCTAATCCTTTGGACTTGGAATGCGAACCGTTTGGACTAGGGCTGCATTTCGTTTGGACTTGAACTGCGTGCCGTTAGGACTTGGACTGTACTCCGTTTGGACTTGTACTGTACTCCGTTTGGAATTGGACTGCAATTCTTTTGGCTTGAAGAATTGGCGTGGACTGCATTTCCTTCGAACTTTGACTGCATTTCGATTTGACTTGGACTGCACGCTTCTTGACACAAAGTAAACTCTGTGGTACTACCGTGAATGCTTTAGTGGAAGTACTTCCATTTGCACTACGTCACCGGCAAATAGACAGGAGAAACTGCCTGGTATGTATTTGATGTTTACACTAGAAGCGTTATACGAATTAAAATACCTATGGAATCATATAAAACAGTAACACATAAAACCACAAATAATGTATGAACACAAACACATAGGATATATAAACATAAGTACATCAAACTTCAACGACAGAAAGACTTACCTTTCTTGACCCCATTTCGACAGAATAACTGGGCTACGTATATAGATAAAATATGGAATACAGCTATACAGATAAGATGTTCATGTAGTCACTACACACTTTTAACCTTAATAAAGGACAATCAAATGTTAAATCGTCCCTATCAGATCCAGTGAGTAGGATGTTCATGCTCTCAAAACACACGTCATGTGTGCTAATGTGGAATACGTTTGGAATTTAAAAAAACAACACAACGAAACACTTATTCCTTATAACCAATTGTATTTGAAATGTCTATTCATAAATAACGGATTTCAGACAACTTGTTGCTGGTATTTTCCTTAAAGAAATTTTCAACACCTGCGTAGATGACTTTAAACCTATTTGTAAATGGATGGCATCATTGACTCTCTTGAATTTCAGTTTTCATTAACGTGGAAATGCATTGTCACAAAAGATGATTGATAAGTAATTTTGCATTATTCCTGAGCCACTCGTGAAATGTAAATATTGTCGAGGTATCAGATCAATCATTTAATAAAATTAGATAAGAGATAATATTTTTTCAAAGTTTTATTTGTAAACAGATTATGTTTATGCTTGTTGAGACTTTGATATACCTTTTTCCATTCAAACAATCCATTTGGTAATTGCTTCTTTCTTTTTAACG
The DNA here is from genome assembly GCF_002113885.1 of Mizuhopecten yessoensis. NCBI lineage: Eukaryota > Metazoa > Mollusca > Bivalvia > Pectinida > Pectinidae > Mizuhopecten > Mizuhopecten yessoensis. The sequence continues at coordinate 34,902 of NW_018408364.1, read as the reverse complement.
CATATGATCATTTTAAAATTCTACAGATATTCAAGTTGTATTTTCAGTTTGAATTAAAAGGATATTACAGGACCACTTTATTTAGATAATTCTGTCTGAGACTGCCCATTCACACAGTTGATTGAAATACAGGTGAGTGCACCATAGAATGTGGTAATATATACAGAACGCCAAAACTTAGTTACTTTGCACTATATAGTGACGTCGTCCTTCGAGGACTAATCGGTAATGGCCAAAGACTTGGACATCAAACTGTTCTAAACTATTGTTGAAATGAAAGGGGTGGTGCGCAAGACCTTTAATTTTTTCAAAAATAGTTTTTCAAAATAAGAGGAGAACTGGTAAATTTGAAACTATATAATTGATAACATGTGGGTATTATGAACTCTGCTACTACTGAATATGTATTACTGTGGCTATCACGGTCACGACAAACTTCTGGGACTAAAATATACCAGGAGAGTGAACACAACACACACAGGTGAGCATACATCAATGTTGAACACTGTCGTTAAGTGCACCAACAGGTTAACAGTGAACAAATATTGTATCGCAAACGGGTCAAATATCTTTGTCTATATCTTCATTTATTTACCAACACAAAGGTGGTCTTCGGCCGGAGAAATCATCAGGTAATGATTAATTTCCATAAACAATGCTTTGAAAAGCAAGCGATGGTCACCGTAGGGAACACTAGCCATCAAAGCATTAGTGCTTGCGTGGTGTAATACAAAGTGGACAGCAAAAACCTCAACTGAGAGATAGCGTGACTACACAGCAAACATGTGAAGCAACATGTAGCTAGCTGTAAAATAAACAGTAGTTAAAGTATACAGCAATACACAGCAAATATGTGAGGCAACATGTAGCTAGCTTTACAATAAACAGTAATTAAAGTATACAGCAATACACAGCAAATATGTGAAGCAACAGGTAGCTAGCTTTACAATAAACAGTAGTTAAGATATACAGCTATACACAGCAAACATGTGAAGCAACATGTAGCTAGCTTTACAATAAACAGTAGTTAAGGTATGCAGCAATACACAGCAAATATGTGAAGCAACAGGTAGCTAGCTTTACAATAAACAGTAGTTAAAATATACAGCTATACACAGCAAACATGTGAAGCAACATGTAGCTAGCTTTACAATAAACAGTAGTTAAAGAATACAGCTATACACAGCAAACATGTGAAGCAACATGTAGCTAGCTTAACAATAAACAGTAGTTAAAGTATACAGGTATACACAGCAATAATGTGAAGCAACATGTAGCTAGCTTTACAATAAACAGTAGTTAAAGTATACATCAATACACAGCAAATATGTGAAGCAACATGTAGCTAGCTTAACAATAAACAGTAGTTAAAGTATACAGGTATACACAGCAAACATGTGAAGCAACAGTTAGCTAGCTTTACAATAAACAATAGTTTAAGTATACAGCAATACACAGCAAATATGTGAAGCAACATGTAGCTAGCTTTACAATTAACAGTAGTTAAAGTATACAGCAATACACAGCAAACGGTAGCTAGCTTTAAAATAAACAGTAGTTGAAGTATCTGTCATATATGGGTCAAATAAACAAATTTAAACATGTGTTGTTTACTAATTGTCAACTTAGTTGTAGAGATAGCTTGACCAAGTGCCAGAAAACAAACACTGATTGTTTGCGTTAAGACTTAAGGACATGGGGTTTGATTTGTTTAAATATATAAATAGCCATTTATCCTGACGTATCGAGTTCCTCATCAACACAGGCTGTTAACCATGTAAAAAGTCCACAGGAAGATTACATCACCCGATTGTATACAATATCAGTTGTTTTGCTACCATTTTGTCTTGCTTCCAGCAATTTTTCATCTCCATAAGCTTACGTGCCTTCCCCTTCCAATCCCCTCTAAATATTTATACTATGTGGGTGTGTGTGTGTGTGTGTGTGTGTGTGTGTCAGAGCCTGTACTCTTTGAAACTAAATACGCAATGATGACCTTTCCATAGTTTTGACACAAAACAATCAATGTGCTCCTTGTCTCAATTGATGACGTTTTTCGTAAACGGACTTCCATTTATCTTCCTTTGAAATATCAACAAATTAATGGAAATGAACGAATACTATTAGAGTATAAAGACAACTAGGCAATAAATTGGTATACCGAATAAACGGGTTTTAATAAGATTAAACATCAAGCCGGAATAACGATCGACGTTCCGCGGTCACGTACCAACACATAACAACCTAATAAAGGCATTCAATACCTTGAAATCCAAAAAACATTAATGATCAATGTTGATGATTGTTGTACAACATATGCTCTTTGTATAATAAATGCCAATTATGTATTTGGTTAATTGACTTATGAAGCCTTTTTGTCCTCTCTATGAAATAAAACAGATAAAAGAAGATGTTTACCTACCAGGCGATACCATGTAGGGGGCCGTACGAGGGATAGTTATATAGTTTCGATGCCAAACGAATTTTTGCAATGATAAACACAGAGCAGGCAAGCTGGGAAAACATAATTTGTGTTGGTTAAATATTTTGTTTTGTGCAGTCAATATCATATTCGTATCTTATTATTTGACTATTTCGTACACTTTCATTTCTCTGAACGAAACATTCGTGAAGCGGGAAAGCAAACAGCGTATTGACGTTATAACTAGTCGATGACAATGAAACCATATAGAGCCGAGACCAGGTGTGTGATACGAACTCCCTTTTACTGCTCTCATTATATAGCTATTATGTTAGCAATTTTATCGGAACAGGAAAGCTCTCTGTTTGCACATGCGCATTCCCCCGGATTGCCGTCATCCGAGTATCGTATATAAATGGTGATTAGATGGGCAGTAGATCTTGTTGAGTACGACGACGCATGCTGATACACCTGACGACAAGTATGGCGCAAGGTAAGTGTCGCTATATTGTTATACAGATGTGCATAACAGGAATTTGTTTATAAACGGTAGCAATTAAAATTGTTTGAAAATGATATATCGATAGGTGTAATGGCTTCTTTAGACCAGCAAAGAATGTGTCAGTGCATTACTCATGCTGCTGATTATTGTTTCAATACTGTATGCTCCCAGGGGAGTTGAGAAAGATATTGGCTGGTTGCAAATGCCCTAGATAACAATTTGTGAATCGCTTTGAAATTGTGATAATGCGGTATATAAGAACCTCGAATTATTGTCATTATTATCTTTACTAAAAATGCGTTAAAATCTGTGTTTCTTTTTATACAAAATTCCATGTATGTCTTTTGTTCAAGGAAATTATTTCTAGCCTTCCTAATTAGCAAGTCCATTCTCTTCGATCAATTTAGCATATTTCAAGTTTTTTAAATGTGGATTTTGCTAATTGTGTATAAACATTATTTTTCAATAATAAAGTTTCCTCTTGTGGATTTACCTAGGCTTTCTTGTGAATTTACCTAGGCTTTCTTGTGGATTTACCTAGGCTTTCTCGTCTTGCTTATGATTTTCCGTTAAACTCTGCATGTGGACAATAATATGTATAGATTAAAAACTGCGCATCACAGTACTAGTTTATTTTAATAAAAAAATAATCGAAAAAATGGCTCTTGTGATATTCAATATCCTTCTTTATTCGTATAACCATATATCACTTCATTTTGGCTATTCCCAAATAGTAGTCTTGTTTGGCGTCATATCGTATAACCTTAACAGTATAAAACACACACAAATGATGTCGTATATCGCAATGTTAGGCGCAATGATCGTAATTCTAACTTGTAATTGGTTGAGATTGCTCGGCGATGACACTACTGCCCTGTGTATGTAAGGCGCAATGATCGTAATTCTAACTTCTTATTGGTTGAGATTGCTCGGCGATGACACTACTGCCCAGTGTATATTAGGCGCAATGATCGTAATTCTAACTTCTAATTGGTTGAGATAGCTCGGCGATGACACTACTGCCCAGTGTATGTTAGCCGCAATGATCGTAATTCTAACTTCTAATTGGTTGATATTGCTCGGCGATGACACTACTGCCCAGTGTATGTTAGGCTCAATGATCGTAATTCTAACTTCTAATTGGTTGATATTGCTCGGCGATGACACTACTGCCCAGTGTATGTTAGGAGCAATGATCGTAATTCTAACTTCTAATTGGTTGATATTGCTCGGCGATGACACTACTGCCCAGTGTATGTTAGCCGCAATGATCGTAATTCTAACTTCTAATTGGTTGAGATTGCTCGGCGATGGCACTACTGCCCAGTGTATGTTAGGCGCAATGATCATAATTCTAACTTCTAATTGGTTGAGATTGCTCGGCGACGACACTACTGCCCGGTGTATGTTAGCCGCAATGATCGCAATTCTAACTTCTAATTGGTTGAGATTGCTCGGCGATGACACTACTGCCCTGTGTATGTAAGGCGCAATGATCGTAATTCTAACTTCTTATTGGTTGAGATTGCTCGGCGATGACACTACTGCCCAGTGTATGTTAGCCGCAATGATCGTAATTCTAACTTCTAATTGGTTGATATTGCTCGGCGATGACACTACTGCCCAGTGTATGTTAGCCGCAATGATCGTAATTCTAACTTCTAATTGGTTGAGATAGCTCGGCGATGACACTACTGCCCAGTGTATGTTAGCCGCAATGATCGTAATTCTAACTTCTAATTGGTTGATATTGCTCGGCGATGACACTACTGCCCAGTGTATATTAGGCGCAATGATCGTAATTCTAACTTCTAATTGGTTGATATTGCTCGGCGATGACACTACTGCCCAGTGTATGTTAGGAGCAATGATCGTAATTCTAACTTCTAATTGGTTGAGATAGCTCGGCGATGACACTACTGCCCAGTGTATGTTAGGAGCAATGATCGTAATTCTAACTTCTAATTGGTTGAGATTGCTCGGCGACGACACTACTGCCCGGTGTATGTTAGCCGCAATGATCGTAATTCTAACTTCTAATTGGTTGAGATTGCTCGGCGATGACACTACTGCCCAGTGTATGTTAGGTGATTCTGTAACATCATTAGCGTGTATGAACTAAAAAGTCTTGTCTGGTTTAAAAACATAAATAATGGAATTATGGTAGTGTGATAAAATTATCATTTAATTCGTTCTTATTTCATACGAAATTATTTAGACATGTCCTGCCCTTTCTGAGTTTTTTTAGATCGATAGAGCGTTGTTAAAATGAAAATATCTAGATTCAGTTTCATTAAGCTCATTTGAAATGATGACTTATTTAAGATCCTATATTTAAGGATTGGTTGTCATATTTTTGACGTTTATTGACGTGTAAACTACATCGGGCTTGCGATATATTTAACATGGTGCGCTAACGCGCACCATTCAATATATCGCAAGCCCGATGTAGTTTACACGTCAATAAACGTCAAAAATATGAAAACCAATCCTTATATTTATATTCCAAACCAACAATATTAGTTGTGCAATGTTGCGAGTATTGTTAATTGCTGTTTTAAAACTCTTATACACACCGACTGGGTCAGCGGTAAATTGTTCGGAACAGCCGGGTAGTTTCGCATTCCACAGTCGTTGTCAAGGGCAACCAGGCCGACAAAAACAATAAACAAGAAAGTTCCACAGTAAACACATCAATTTAATAATAGATTTTTTTTTTATTTAAATGCATATATGTCAATTACCAATTTGTATACTAACATGTGACCATTTTAATATATGTTGTGGTCATTTAGCGATTTAACTGTCATACAATAACATTTTAAGACACAACACAGCGGAACATCGCCACTTGGCGGTAATAAGGTCAGTGTATCACTACACTGACCTAATCCCCGTTGTAGTTCATTGGAAAATATGTTACAATTGGACCAGTAGAGTTATCTAGGCCCTATGCAGTGCAAATGTAAATATTAGATAATAACCGGTTTATAGACAGCGTGTTACACATATGCGCGAATATGTCTGATTCCTTGAACTAACAAGAACAACAAGAACACATTCACTTGTTTTCTATCACCATGAAATATATCAGGATTTGAAAGTATTCATATACTTTGACAGGAGAAACGTAATATCCACTTGTATAAGGTTATTTTTCTTCAAGGATGTGTCACACAACCCAAGTCTCAGGATGACGTCAATGAATTTTGCCACATCAATGTCGGAGGTTACACCTACGAGATCAGCAAGAGCGTCATGCGGTCCGTGGAAGGATCACGTCTCCAGCGGCTAGCACAGGACAAAAAATATACCTGCTTAATTGAGCGTCCCCGTACGGCATTCGAGTCTATCCTAGCCTATCATCAGACTGGACAGCTTCACATGCCGGAAAACCTCTGCCCCGGGGTCTTTAAACAGGAAATGGAATTCTGGGATATTAACCCGAACGTGATGGAAAACTGTTGCTACCATCGTTATGTCACGTTCGTACGAGAACAGATCATACTGACTGGATTCCTGGCGAAAACATTACAGGCAGAGGAGGATCTGGACTCACTGTTGTCGGACAGATCCACAAAGACATCACGACTGAGGGTCCGGTTGTGGACTGTGCTGGACAACAAGGATGCTTCCGTTGTAACTAAGGTAGCGTAGCTATGATACGGTATTACATCGACCTAAATCTTCATTGTTCACAGGTTCATAAAGCACAACCATTGTAATGTTTATGCTTGTCGTTTCGATGCCGTCAGTGCCTGTTTGTAATCTCTAAATGCATTAAAATATGGAAATTATACGATTTTAAAATCTCCTCTCTTTGGGATTGATAGGTAATCCTCTTAAAAGCCTTTATCCGGACAACAACTAATTTTCAATATCATATTGAGGCGTTGTCGATTCGATTGTCAACGTGTTTAATACCTGTGTGTTTACACGCTTTACCTGTCCTTAATCTGAGGAAGATGCCATAGCACACATCTTACTACTTGTCGGAACGTCAGATATAATCATTAAATAGTTGTGTGATATGAACGTGCATGCAAATCATATTCAACAATTGGATGTATTACTTCATTTTTCCCAATTTCATTGGTTTATGATTGTTTACCATTGATATTAAATGCGTAAATATTGATTTATAACGCTCGCGTCCTTAACACTAATAATCAATTAATGTACTGTTGCAATGCTTTGTTATGTGACAGGCAGTTGAATGCATGGCATATTGAATACAACCTCAACTTAACATAGCGGTTGATGCGACATAAGTTCAAGGTACTATTCAGAATCCCTTTATATACAGAATGGTATTAACCATTGATAGGGCAAAACGAACCCTAGTGAGAATGGATCTAATAGAATCCCGGATTTACACGATTGACTGCTAGTCTATTATGTTTAGGTTCTCATGAATTAAAGAAACATGGAACTTTATTTTGGAGATAGGTATAAAGCATGGGCGACAAACGCTGTGTTGTCACAGCCGGAATGATATAGCCTGTACTTTATACTCTATACAATTCATATCATGGTGTATGTTTTTAATTAGTAAGCAGATGAATTCACCTTTCCTTTGACGATCTTGGTAAAACAAACACATAACATGAACATGAACTTCCGGGACACGTGCTGTTCCCCCTTCGTTTGTACAGGTTTATGGTGTCTTTTCCTTTTGATTTCATACCTCTGTACTTCCTGTTGTCGTTGTGACTATTTTTGTGAACCCTTTTACCAATATATGTTTAGAATTATATGATCATCAATCTGTAGCAATTTTGAGAACGTTTAAACAGTTATAGTAAAATAGAAAAAAATCTAAAAAAGAACTTAGGGGATTCCAATCAAAGAAAAAGCAAAGACATACTAAGTACTCGGAATTGAAGCCGTGTATTTTAGCAGTTTAGCTTTTTGTTCATCATAGATGATTGACATGGCATAAGCGTTGACTTTCATTTTAATTTCAGATCTATTTCTGCGTGGCAACTGCTTTCATACTGATGGCCATCCTCGCCACAGCACTGGGAACTTTACCTTACCCCGACTCCAATTCTACTGCCATTACAGAGCTTGGTAATACAACACAGAACGACACCATTGGCCTAACTCCCGGCATGGAAAATCTATCCAACAATATCCATCCCAATACCACCCAACACGGAAGAGGAAGAGAAAAACGAGCTATGATACCTCAGCGCTCCCTTCAAACACTTGCTGAGTTAGACGAATCAGTGTCCGGAGAAAAAGCTGAGTACATGTATATATCTGACCAACAAGACGAGAGTCCTCCTGTCCCCTTCAGTGTGGCACGCCAGCCGGTTCTTAAACACAACGACATAGACAAGGATGATGACCACGGACAATCTCTAGATGGTTTAGTTAAGTATGCAGATCAAAAAGTTGAGTTTCGAAAGAAAAGAGACGAAGGCACGCTAGACGAACAAACACAATACTTAGATGAACCCCGAACCGACCGATCTAAGCCGATACACGTTGCCGACGATGACACGTTATCCCCTCGCGCTATGTTAGTAAATGACCAACTTTCAGAATTTGATAACCACCGGATATATGATAATTATAAGCAGCATACAAGTCAAAATAAAAATAAAAAATCAGATGATGATGCGTCTCGAAGAGACGAGCAGAACATTGATTTTCAACAAGGGGATGGCGCCAAACATTTGCAAGGGAACCGTGAACAGATTCGAAAAGAATACCCCGATCAGCACCGAAAGAAGAGCAACAAACAGCGTCTTGAGGATAACCGCGATAAGAATCGAAATGAACACATCGATAAGCTCAAAACGAAGAACGACGAACAACTTCATGAGGATAATCGCCAACAGAATCGAAAGGAAACCCTTGACCTGCATCAAGAAGAGAGTACAAATGAGGTTGGATCGGAAAAAAAAACTATTTTATTCAGTCATGCACTTGAAAAAGACGAGTCTGATAGCTTTCATAAAAGCAATGATAAACGTGAATACTTTTCTTCTATACGAAATACATTCAATGACAATCTAAACAAACAAATTTCAGGAACTGAAAATGAGCAATCACAAAATATCCGTAAACAACGAAGTCTAACCTCTGTGGATGCAAATACCACTGGATATGTTGGAAACGTCACAGGAAACATTGAAAACGTCACAAGAGATGTTACAAACGCCACAGGATATGCTACAAACGTAACAGAAAGTGTTGAAAGAGTCACACAGGTTACCATAAACCTCACGATGTCTTTGTTGAACGTAACTAGTATCCAGTTGAATGGCAGTAACACCTCTATATATCCTGCTGGAAACACCAGTTTAAATTCCTCTCAATGGTCTTATGATGCAGATGCTAACTTCACATTTGAAATGGATGCAGGCAATGACTCTTTCTTCAACTCTAACATGTCCCGTATGAAAGTAAATAAGATAAGATTTTTTGGGGAAAAGATCGAGTCGTTGAAGGATGTTATTAACACCATTCTTCCTGAGGCTCCTACCTCCAAAGTCCTCACTATTGAGACCGCCATTGACAGGGAACAGCTTACCTATATATACATAGAGTATGCCACGAATAGCTTCTTCACTGTCGAGCTATTTCTCCGTCTTCTCTGCTGTCCTCGAGCAACAAAATACATATTTTCATTCCAAAATGTTATCGACATGCTCGTGTTGGCGGCAGTCTACATTAGGAGTCTGTTTTTCCTACTTGACACCGAGGACTACCAAAGCGATATCGATATTCTTCTTTACCTACAGATGCTCCGGGTACTAAGACTTCTTCGACTCCTGGAGAACGTTACGGCATACAAAGTCCTCTGTTACACAATGAAAGTTGGGAAAAACGACATCTTTCTCATGTTGCTTTATGTTCTCATTGGCGTACTGTTCTTTTCAAATTTTATCTATTTCTTCGAACGAAACGACGATTTCCCCAGCATTCCCGACTCCTGGTGGTGGAGTATGGTTACCATGACTACAGTGGGATACGGAGACATGGTTCCAAAAACGTTTATTGGTAAAATCATCGGATCCGTTTGTGCACTCTCTGGAGTCTTCATGTTCTCACTTATCATACCGATTTTTGTGAATACATTTCTAACGATATATCAATACGCAGAAGTACGCAAACGAGATACAACCCTCCCTCGTGACATCCACAACAAGAAACAGAACAGCTACAAGCTCCGGGAACAGAGTGTTTGAGAAATATTCACCGACGCCAGGGAACAGAACAGCTACAAGATCTGGGAGGAGAGTGTTTTAAACATATACACTCACTCCGGGAACATAATTGCTACCCGGTCTGGGAGGACAGTGTTTTAAACATATACACTCACTCCAGGGACAGAATAGCTACAAGGTCTGGGAACAGAGTGTTTGAGAAATGAGGAGAGTGTTTTAAACATATACACTCACTCCCGGAACATAATTGCTACACGGTCTGGGAGGATAGTGTTTTAAACATATACACTCACTCCCGGAACATAATTGCTACACGGTCTGGGAGGATAGTGTTTTAAACATATACACTCACTCCAGGACCATAATTGCTACAAGATCTGGGAGGAGAGCGTTTTAAACATATACACTCACTCCAGGGACAGAATAGCTACAAGGTCTGGGAACAGAGTGTTTGAGAAATGAGGAGAGTGTTTTAAACATATACACTCACTCCGGGAACATAATTGCTACCCGGTCTGGGAGGACAGTGTTTTAAACATATACACTCACTCCAGGGACAGAATAGCTACAAGGTCTGGGAACAGAGTGTTTTAAACATATACACTCACTCCCGGAACATAATCGCTACAAGGTCTGGGAGGAGAGCGTTTTAAACATATACACTCACTCCAGGGACAGAATAGCTACAAGGTCTGGGAACAGAGTGTTTGAGAAATGAGGAGAGTGTTTTAAACATATACACTCCCTCCAGGAACATAATCGCTACAAGGTCTGGGAACAGAGTGTTTTAAACATATACACTCACTCCGGGAACATAATTGCTACCCGGTCTGGGAGGAGGGTGTTTTAAACATATACACTCACTCCAGGGACAGAATAGCTACAAGGTCTGGGAACAGAGTGTTTGAGAAATGAGGAGAGTGTTTTAAACATATACACTCACTCCAGGGACAGAATAGCTACAAGGTCTGGGAACAGAGTGTTTTAAACATATACACTCACTCCCGGAACATAATTGCTACACGGTCTGGGAGGATAGTGTTTTAAACATATACACTCACTCCAGGGACAGAATAGCTACAAGGTCTGGGAACAGAGTGTTTGAGAAATGAGGAGAGTGTTTTAAACATATACACTCACTCCGGGAACATAATTGCTACCCGGTCTGGGAGGACAGTGTTTTAAACATATACACTCACTCCCGGAACATAATCGCTACAAGGTCTGGGAGGAGACTGTTTTAAACATATACACTCACTCCAGGGACAGAATAGCTACAAGGTCTGGGAACAGAGTGTTTGAGAAATGAGGAGAGTGTTTTAAACATATACACTCACTCCAGGAACATAATTGCTACAATGTTTCGAGAGGAGAGTTTTTTTTAAACATATACACTCACTCCAGGAACAGAATAGCTACAAGGTCTGGGAACAGAGTGTTTGAGAAATGTACGACCAGGAAATAGAAGGGGTGCAAGGTCAGATAGGCATCGGATCTATACTTTTAATAAATTGATAGTCAGAACTGATTTGTTTTATTCTTCAGTGTGTGTCGGTATTTGTGACAGTCATACGTATGGGAACTATTTGGACGTTTCCACGGTGACGCTGATGACAGTTCCTGATGTTGTTACAAAAGAGATCCGGTAAGGTGGAATAAGAACTAATAATGCGGGCCTCGCGAAAATGATTAGTTCAAAAGATGATTTATATTTATCGGTTGATATATTGGTTACAGTTTACGTCAGTGTCCGCCGGATTTGTAACTATTTAAGGAGTGAAACGCTTTTTCATAATTATTATTTGTGCTGATTATGTGATTTCAAGAATTCTATTTGATAGTATATTGTTGTATATTTTCTCAGTTAATAATCAGTTTTAAATGCAAATTTGTCTAAGTGATGGAACAGCTTTTTTTGCGGGAACGATGTCCATGTTTTGTACGGTTATTAGTTTAATGGTTTCTCATAGATCAGTATTTTAGGTAACTTTAGTTCAATGGTTTCTCATAGATCAGTATTTTAGGTTACTTTAGTTTAATGGTTTCTCATTGATAAATATTTTAGACAACTTTAGTTTAATGGTTTCTCATTGATTAATATTTTAGACAACTTTAGTCTAATGATTTCTCATAGATAGGTATTTTAGGTTACTTTAGTTTAATGGTTTCTCATTGATCAGTATTTTAGGTAACTATAGTTTAAGGTTTTCTCATTTATCAGTATTTTAGGTAACTTTAGTTTGATGTTTTCTCATTGATCAGTATTTTAGGTAACTTTAGTTTAATGGTTTCTCATTGATTAGTATTTTCGGTAACGATAGTTTAAGGTTTTCTCATTGATCAGTATTTTAGATAACTTTAGTTAAATAGTTTCTCATTTATCAGTATTTAGATAACTTTAGTTTAATGGTTCCTCATTGATCAGTATTTTAGGGAACTTTAGTTTTAGGGTTTCTCATTGATCAGTATTTTATAAAACTTTAGTTATCGGACCGTTAAGAAGGGGCTTTCTTCTTACTAGAATTTTAATATAGCTGAATTGTTTTTAAATTCGCTTTGATAAGGTTTGAGCTTGAGATTACACATAAAAGTAAGGCAGTTTATTATATTGCAATGCAGAGCTCAGTATTATTACACCAATCATATAAAATACAACGGTTGATGTAAATAAGAATCACAAGGATTGGACTGGATGAATAAATCGAATAACGGAGTGCTTCGCGGTTTATTCAGAGAGGACTTCGTTTTTTTGTTTATGCATCGATAAACCAATTTCATATATAGTCCAATCCTAAATTGTCCCTATATAAGTGTGATATGATGATCTGGGTATGTACTATCACCTTAGAGTAAAGTCCAGGAGTGATATAACCTGTTGAGGGGACCCTAATCCGATATGATACGAATGTTGGGTAAAAAAAAAGATTTATTATACCGAATGGAAAGTTAATTTGATATCAATTTAGAATAACAAAAATAAGGTGAATTTTCGAATTTGATTTAAAGAATAAATTTCACAAGTCAATCCCCAATTATAGAAAATTACACGGCTTTGTAACTGGTATACAACACCTGGGTAGAGGCAAACTTTGCAAAATAGTGTTTTTTCTTCAAACTGCAGTCAACATTTGAGTGATGCTCTGCACTGTTGCTTAGGTCCATCTTAAATGACACCACTATATATTATTAGTTTAAGTACATTATTAAGGGATGCCCCATGTCATATTGTAATTTAAAGCATTGTGGCACCTGTTGTTGACTGAAAAGTTCTCAAATAAATTTGCTGCTTCGAAATATCTTCGTTTTTGTTCTTAGGATAAATTCCCTAAAGTAATTGCTCCGATTTCCTGTTCCTCTCGCCCCTGTTACTCGTGTAGTTGTTGTGACTTGGCGAGGAGGCGTTGGCTACAAACAAATGCCAGTGTGAAAAAAATCGATCACACTTATTTGTGTATCACGTTTTCTTTTTGCGGAGAGATTCAGTTTATATTTGGTAGATTAACCATAATATAACCTGCATTTCTGTCTTCTCTCTGACAATCAAAATACAATCACACGTTCTTTTTCTATAATTGGATGAAATTCCCGGAAAATGAGTTTAGTAGCTATTGCGCACAGGGTCGCACATCCTGACACAGCGTGTATATGTTTATAAGTTTGTGATATTTGCATGATATGACGTAGGTTGAGTTATAAAAATTGGTACATTTTAACAAAAACTTATATGATATACAGTTTCCATGGTTTCAATGTAGATGTACATATAGGTTTTTAATGAGGCATCTCGTCTGTCAACCAAACCGATAGGGATTTACGATATATCGATTATTTTCTAGTTCTTTCATATTTTATATGTTTCGGAATAACTGTCGATAAAGCTAATATACGTTGTCTGTGCTCTGACGTTTAATGTTCGACATCGGCGTTTGTTGTTTTGCCATTCACAGTAATGAAGTGTATTGAATGAAAAATGATAAAGAAAATTGGTATCTAATATATATATGTCGTTACCGACTGTCCTTACCTCATGGTCTGGTCGTAACCTTTAACATGCGTACTGATACACGTGTCGTATTGCGGTATAGGTGTGTCGCTTTATCATTTTACGTTATTTTAGTGCAGATGTATGTTGTGTTCGAGTAACAACTTATGATCAGATGTCCATCTTTGTCAACCATCTTTAATAGATTGCCAGAACGAGGCTAACACACATGAATATACACGTATCCGGTATAAGGCCTAACTAATCGATAAGTGAGATACCACAACTCCCTTTGTTTTCAAAGTTTGATAAAACTTAAATGGTAATTATGACTAGTTATATAATTTATACATTCTGTGAAATAAAAGAACATATATATATATGAAGTATAGCATAGTCTTTTTTTGTTAACGAATGTCCTTTCTGTTTTATCAGATTTAACCATGTCCATTTTCCTTGAACTGATGATAAATAGAGTTGTCTCACTTGAAATTAAAGTGTAGAATTGAACTGCCTTACAGTGTTTTCTTCTTTTCTTTCTATCAACCATTGACAGACATATCAAACTAATAATAAAATGTCCAACAATTTAATGTCCATTATGACGAGAACTTTTTTAACACAATCAAATAATACTGTTCTGTAAACTTCCTGTTCACAGTTTATGATTTTGCTATCAAGAGTGGTCAATTTCACTAGCTATATTTTAGAAAAATGAGTCTAAAATGATGTATTGATACATATACTAGCGGAACAAAGAAACTGTGCATGCCTAAAATGTGTTATAAAAATAAATGTGTATGACGGAGAACAACAAGGTTTTCATGGACAATTTATTTGTTATTTATTTTCTGTTGGTTTAAACTTTCCGGCCTGTCCTTTCTCGGGCTATTTATAATTAATTACGCAATGTCGTAACATCGACTGTGTTACAGATGGCATTCCAGATCTGTACCAACGCTGCAGCCAAATCAGCCAACGTCACCGGTTGATTAGGCAATGCCCGTAATCTGCGCTTCATTTCATCCTAGACGTGTTCAAAGGGCGACAGATCGGGGGGATACAGCAGGCCAGGGCAACACGTCAACGCTCTGCTGGGTCAGAAAGTCCATAGCGACACGAGCTGTGTGTGGCCTGGCGTTGTCCTGCTGTAGCGTAATGTGACGTTGCTGCCCTTGCACGAATGGAACGACGTGGGTCCGGAGGATCTCGTCACGGTAACGTAGCGCGTTCAAATTCCCGTTAACAACTACCAGAGGCGTTCTCCCGTTGGCTGTGATGCCGCCCCAAATCATAACGCTGCCTCCGCCGAAAGAACGTCGTTGTGACACACACGCGTCACGGAAACGTTCTCCAACGCGACGATACACTCTGGAACGGCCGTCACTACTACATGTATCCAGGTGGACTCGCGACTTGTCCGTAAATAAAATGCCTGCCCAATCCCGTCGAGTAAATCGCAGATGCCTTCTGCACCAGTCCAGACGTGCTACACGATGACGTGGCAAAAGAACTGGGCGGATTGCAGGAGTAATCTTTCCTTTAATTTTTCTGAGTTCACTCCACAGACTATTCTATCCCTGATCATCTCGTCTTTAATTGGAGCGAATTGCATGTTTTTGCTATCAACCTGAGATCTGTTACATACTGATCGATTGCTTCGTTTTTGTGCTGAGAACGGGTATAGAATCGATGACGCCAGACAGTGATATTCTCTATTGGTGCAAAGTAATCTTTGAATTTATCGGAAAGTACATCTATTTTGTCCTTATCGTCATCTAGAAGCGTTAACGCGTTGAAAAGTTCTCTACTATCTTGGCCTTTAAGGTACAGAAAGGCGGCACATTTATCTTTTTGATCCCACCCATGCACCGCAATGTCCAGGTATAATTCCATCGTTTGTTTCCAACATCTCCTACTTTTTGGGAGATCGCCGTAGCTGTAAACTCTAGCTCTGGGGGTGGGCGTGTTCCATGTTGACAACAACAAGTGAGCTGTAACAGTAGCTCTGAGGGAAAATGTTAGGTTTTTTTCAAAATGGCGAACCACGTGCTTTGGTACAGTAATCAGTATGTCGGTGAGGGGAGACCGTCGAGTAGGTTGTTTATCAAGTATTATTTAGTTTTTCTGAGCAAAATTCTGATGTACTTGAGTTGTTTACCCATATAGCCTACGGTTCGCTGATTTCTTGACTTTACTCCTGACACCATGTTGTGTTCGAGTAACAACTCATGATCAGATGTCAATCTTTGTCAGCCATGTTTAATAGATTGCCAGAACGAGGTTTACACACACGAAAACACACGTATCCGGTATAAGGCCTAACTAATCGATAAGTCAGATTGCCACAATGTACAGTTCGACCTCATATAAAACCAGCAAGAGTATACCAAAATGTCAGCAAAATTGTCATTTATTTAGTTTATGAACTCATAATCGCTTAAATGAATGGGGTGAAAAGAATAAAAGAAAACACCATTATTATCAATTAAGTTAAGTTAACGATCAGTAAATCAAAATCGTCGCGCGTGTTGTAAATTATTAAGTTGTCCCTGTGGGTGTTGTTGTTAGTAACGATCGAGGTTAACAGGGACGGGAGAAGTACGTAACTATCCAAGCGGTATGCATTAAGCAAAAACGTCCACATATTTTTGCGGTCATTTGGTCAGCGCTTATGATTTGAATTAAAACAATAGACAGCAAGCACTTTTACAATGCACAGCTAAGGTCAATACATTGTCATTCAGTCCTCATTATATCAGCCAGACCGCCTAAAGTTTAAATCCATTCCAGGTTGATACTCTAGCGAACAGATCATGGAAGCATTTTATAACACTTGTTCCGTTTATATTCCTTTTGACCCAAAGATATACGGTAGCTTGTGAGATCATTGACCCATTTTGTAACACTTGTTCCGTTTGTATTCCTTTTGACCCAAAGATATACGGTAGCTTGTGAGATCATTAAACCATTTTGCAACACTTGTTCCGTTTGTATTCCTTTTGACACAAAGATATACGGTAGCTTGTAAAATCATTGAAGCATTTTGTATCACTTGTTCCGTTTGTATTCCTTTTGACCCAAAGATATACGGTAGCTTGTGTGAAAAGAAAATCTTTTCTGTTATTTGTTTTTAATTAAACTGCTTTTGATATGTTCGTGAATAGCCAAAATTGTTATGTAAAATAGAGAAGTTAGCCACGAAACTACACACGTGTTTACACCTTGACATGTCTGTTCATGTGGACAATTTCCCATTGCTTCATCCAGGGTCCAGTGATAGTTGTATCTAGATCCGGGTCGTCCGCCCCCTACAACAAAAACACCATACTTACTGTCTTGTTCATCAATATTACACGTATCAAGGGTTTTCTACCGCACATGGTACAATCTACACTGAATTATATATTAAGATTGTCATAACAACCCCGAATATGCCGAACGATTATATTCTAACTCAGATAAATGCATTATGTGTTCTCATCGCAAACGAAAATTTAAGAACCAATAAAGTAGTATCTGTCCTCTACAACTTGAATTTAAAGATACTTCGGATTCCTCTGCAGCATTTTCCTTTTTTTTTTAGCTAAATAATTTTAAATTCATGACATATGCCCTTGCTACCAGGTTTCCAAATAGGTTTTGCTGGAATTCTTTATTTCACTTTTCTTCTATTTCCTCTGTTCTTGTCGTTGTGTATTATTTTGCAATATCTTCGAGTTGGGCTTTGTTCTTGCGTATTTACAATATGCCAAACAGTTCCTTTCTTTATATGCTGCCCACCTGTTTTTTACCTACAAGATTTCCACCATAGCTATATATTGTAATTCCTAGTTAAATTCAGTAAAACTACTAAAGGATGTTTCTTCCATTTTTAGAGGAAATAAACTTTTCCTGTGCGTATTAATTTGTGTCACACGGTTAGGCCAGTATTGTTCCGCCAAAACAGCAAAATACTTTTGCTACATATATTGAAATAAACGATATTGACCAAATATGAGGATTGATTCTTGTCTTGAGAATTTAATGGAGTGAAGAATCGAGTTAGCCTTGAGACAAATTCAACATGAATGCAGTTCATCACCTTATACAATCAACAATAGCAAGTTTCAGTTTTAACTTTTAAATCGGAAGATAAAAATGTCAAGCATGATATTTGGTAAAACACCAAAACAGCAATATACATGACAAATTGAATTCAAACCTCGGTTTGTCCCGCCACTGATGCCTTCTGTTGGGCGTTTCTATCGACCGAGTCAAACGTCTCCCAGTCTATGTCAAGGTTCGGATTGTCTGAAGATCGCATAGCAATCTTCTCTTTCAATCCCCATAGTCCGCTCGGACAGTCCAGGCGCTGCCATCTTAAGTCAACTGTCCACCGGATCTGGTTCGTCGTGTTGGGAAGGCTAGTGTAAAACGAGAGAGATATAGCACTCAGGTCAAGGGTGTAAACTAAGTATGATGATATTTAGTACTGTAATTGATATAGAATTTAGCTGCATTTCTTTATCATCAATTATGAAATAGGTTTAATCACTTATTGTACATAGGTTTATCAGGCACATCCAGTGAGACGTTTCCATGACTACTAGCGTATAGCCTGTGTGCGTAAGTACGCAATGGTGTAACATATGTTACCGAGTTAGGAGTCGTACATATTATAATCTGAATGAACATACGTTTTACCGATCATTTTTCTGATAACTGTCACAGAGTACATGTTATACTACTCAGCGAAAAGTCACGCACAAACACATTACACTGGTTGTGTCATATGAATTTAATTTTCAAAAATTGATAAAAGAAAATATTGATAGAATTTGTGTGGCCGGATGGTAGGATAGCGCGCAGGGGTAGTTAATGTTGGAAGGAAGCCGAAGTGCCCGGAGAAAACCCACGTAGTCCAGCATTTCATATCAGATCGAGGAATCGAATACCGCCGTCTTTGTGAAAGGTAAGGGCATTATCCAATGTGCCACCCTATCGCACGTGCAACAATACATACATTACGCATTGCATGTACTGATAAGTACTGCTAATAAACATACATCATACTCAATATCTGTTAATATAACACTTAAAAACATACATCATACTCAATTTCTGTTAATATAACACTTAAAAACATACATCATACTCAATATCTGTTAATATAACACTTAAAAACATACATCATACTCAATGTCTGTAAATATAATACTTAAAAACATACATCATACTCAATATCTGTTAATATAACACTTACAAACATACATCATACTCAATATCTGTTAATATAACACTTAAACACATTCATCAAACTCAATATTTGTTAATATAACACTTACATGATACGCCTTATGTGGTAATGTGTGTTATTATACCTGTAGTGAAAATCCTGTAATATGATTGGTCGAGACAAATTGTTCATTTTACACTGTCACACTCGCTTTAACATTGAGTCAATTGAAGGGTGCTTCCCAACGCCCTATCAACGGGCGACAGTGTGGTTTGACAGTGCGAAATAGTGACCACGCAAAGAAGATGCGCGTACGGTACGGTTTGTTTCAGCCACCATTTATTTGCATTGTGATTCTCGCATGTGGTACACAGGCGGTCCATGTCGCACCGTTGCTTACTCGCCGGTGATTAGTACAACAATGTAACGCTGAGATGAGTGAGATTTCCAAACGCTTCATTCACCAGGTAGTTAGGATAAACAATTGGCCGTCTGCTACGTTTAGTAAATGACGGCAAGATTTACAGATGTCAAGTTGGGTGTTTTGGATAAAATGTTTACGGATAAAAATATAAGGACTCTATACGCACGCGGTCGGTACTGTCAAACGAACATGTACAAAGCAGTTGCATGAAAAAACCGGGCAGTGAAACATAAGGACACTATCACTGACGTAGCTGCGATAACGTAGATTTCTGAGGACGAGAGATTTTTTTTTTATATATATTACGTCGTCAGAGCTACGAAGCGGTCCTATGCCAACTAATGGAGCAAAATCAAAAGTGTTAATCTGTAAGATTGCATATAATTCACGCCTCATATGAGTATAATGTAATCAAATATTGCATACCTGTTGAAAAAACGAATCCTTACCCATGCAAAAAACTCTTTTACGAAATTAACAAAGCCCGTCTTGGGGAAAAAAAAATATAAACGACCGCCATGACAGATCACGCGTGATGCTTTCTCAATTATCCTTTCTATATATGGCCTGCATGGCCAAATATAGTATTACTAGTGATGCCGCCATGTTTACTACAATATCCATATTGGGTCATGACACCCATATTTGGACGTCTGACCTATATCGGAAGAGAGACAAACTTTCAAACATGGCGGTCAATTCAGATTTCGATTATGCTTGCTACGTTAACTTGATAATTTAACGACATTTTAGGCAGAGTTAAACTTCAAGTTGTGCAGGATATCAACAAAAATAGTTCATACTACAACCTTATTTATGGATGGGGACCAATGTGCTGTCAATTTATTCTAAAATCGCCCCGGTGTGATTCACACCGGGCTTGCTCCATTACAAGGCATGGGATCGATTTAATACCCGGCCGGGGCAGAGGAGCCCGGTTATTAATATTAGTACTATCACTGACGATGATATGAAGAAACTGTTCGGTAGGCGAACTCGATCGTCATTTCAGCAATTAAATTGTTGTAACGGCGATGATATTTCGCAAATCACTTACTTTATTTTTAAAGTGTGATGAATGTATATATCGTAATTCTATTCGCTGATTTCGTATGTTATTCAGGTAAGATACGTTGATATGTTGGCGTTAATCATTTGTGCTGTGTCACCGTAATTCAAACGCTTAGAAGATAGATAGTTTTTGAGGTACCATAAAAACATACAGGTGATTATATCCCATTCACCGCTATGTGTCTCTAAGATAGTCAGTGGTATAAATAGGCAGAAACCAGCAAAACATAAAAAAAACACCATAATATATACACAACGTATGTAGAAATGAGCACATACACATAAAAGTAAACACAACAACCACTAAGTATCCTCCCACAACCAACCCCTCCCCCCTCCCCAAAATCATCCCCAACACCACACCGGTCCATACAACTATCACTTGATAAACTTGATAAAGCCCATAAATCCATTGGCACATTTCTTTGACACCCAGCACTTCTTTCAATCTCCAACCCCTCCAGCTCCCGTTCAGGTTATAACCAAACTATAACACTAATTCTGTAGTAGTACTGCGCTTGCGTGCTATCTCACAGACCGGTTTCCGGTATCGATAACCACGTTGTTTACCTATGTGACGGTAGACCGATAGTGTGACACTGATTTGATAGATTAATAACACAGTGCAATCTAATCTAATTCCGTGCTAGTACATAATGTCTTTTAAGGCTGTCGTGCTCGGCGCGACTAGGTCATGTAGGTATCTGACTATAGGGCAACCATAGTGACTAGGGCTAGCCACGACGTGGTGGTCGAGTTGTGTACTGCCTGGATTGTACGGTAGTGTGTGTAGTATAGAGAAGAGAGGTTTGGTAATGGTTTTAGGATGTCATGCAGTAATGATTTTGCTCATATCCATATCATGTATTAATCATTAGGTATGCTGGTTATAAGGAAGTTACACATATTTGTATATATTTGCAACTTTAATATAGATATAATTAAGCCTACAGCACAGGGAACTATAGAAGTGGCTAGGGTACGGACCCCGGAACGTTACAAAAGCTTGAATAGTTAAACCTGTTGATGAAAATACAATTTACGTGTATTTGTAACTTTAAAAACTTTGTTTATTCAGGACTTCCGGTATACTATAATAATTCGCCTCGGGTGACAGTGATACCCTCGGGGTGACACTAGGCACTGTCACACTCTAATGAGACTAGTATTTATATATTACTACAAACTATTGTATCGTACCTGCGGTGCGGTATAACGTTAGAGAACAGAACCATTCCTCCAAATGGGACCTGACACACCCTCCGATCTCTGGATAAGTCCACACCTGAATCGGCACAAAAACGTAAACATAATTAGGTCAACTCTCCTTGTTAATGATGATTCAGATTGGTAATAATGTGTAAGTTTGACACCATCCTCGTCATAGCACTATCCGATAGTGCAAATGTAAATATATGAAACTGAATTTTTCAAACATGATAGCTGATTACAATACTAGAATGAAAACTAGGGCGATCAATTGATAGACAAGATCCCATAAACAGCTAGACATTGATGNAAAGAAAAAAAAAAAAAAAAAAAAAAAAAAAAAAAAAAAAATAGTTTCCCCACTCCCCCGGCTCTATACTAGTTGGTCCCCTCCCCCGGCTCTATACTAGTTGGTCCCCTCCCCTTGCTCTATACTAGTTTGCCCCCTCCCCCGGATCTATACTTTTTAGCCCCCTCCCCCGGATCTATAAGTTTCCCCCCTCCCTCGGCTCTATACTAGTTTGCCCCCTCCCCCG
>NW_018408364.1:2306-2452 GCF_002113885.1 Mizuhopecten yessoensis | reverse complement strand
ATTGATTAACCTTTGTCTGATGGTGATTTATGTCTAACAGTAGAATATATGATGTTGATTTATGTCTTACACTAATTTTTAATAACGAGAACGCTAGCTAGAAATTTCGACATACATTTTTGTACTTTGTGGTCATTATGACATTA
>NW_018408364.1:0-1212 GCF_002113885.1 Mizuhopecten yessoensis | reverse complement strand
CTACCGGTAGTCTGAATCGTAAAAAGCACCGCTGTAACTGGTTCGCCATTGCATGCACTAAAAGTGACGTTTCTGTTACTAAACACACGATTCAAGTTTCAAGTTTTATTCAAACTTTGGGCCATTGGCCCATCAGTATACAAAACATTTTTTTTTAAACAAGTCATGGACAATGTACAGAGGATGAAAACAATCATATTCCATTATAATACCCTTAATTTGTTTGCCTCATATATGAATTTTCCTAGTATACACAATTCTTTAATATTATGGACACTCAATAACTGGACGACTTTAAACACAGATGTTTTTTTTCCAATAATAGCTTTTGATAAAACGAGATCTGAGATTTTGGAATTTAGAACAGACCAATAAAAAATGAAATTCGTCCTCTAATTCAGAGGGGGAGTTACACTGTTTACAATATGTACGTTCTCTAGGTATATTATTATACCTTCCAACTTCTATAACTAAAGAATGGGTAGATGTACGTATTCGAGTTAAACAAATGCGATATTTCTTTGGTATATATTTTGTGAGGTAAAATTATAATGTTTCTCCAAAATCTATTATATGTTTATACAGTAAACATTTTGGAGAGTTTTCCACTGTGGCCCTTAGGAATTGTATGCCTTGATCAAAAATTCTTTGTTTTATCAATGGAAATAACAGATTTTGCTGAGAGATACATGGATTTAACCAAACATCACTATTAATCGATTAATCCTTTGTTCTACGCCACCAACATAAAGTGGGCGTTTTCCTTGTTTTACGAAACGTTAGTTTTATTGTACAACATGATCATCGAATCAATGTACCCAAAGTACGTGTTATATTGTACAACATGATCAGCGAATCGATGTACCCCATGTACGTGTTTTATTGTACAACATGATTAAAATACAAGTGAATCAAACTATCCTTAATACGTTATGTGTTGTACAGTATGATTAAAATACAAGTGGATCAAACTATCCGTAGAACGTGTTGTATTGTACAGTATGATAAAAAAATACAAGTGAATCAAACTACCCTTAGTACGTGTTTCATTGTACAGTATGATTAAAATACAAGTGAATCAAACTAACCTTAGTACGTGTTTCATTGTACTCCCCTTACAAATTAAAGTACTCCTGGATTATTATTGTACTCGTGTCTTTTTATTTTCCCCCTTTATTTGCCTGTGCTCCGCGGCAACAGGATCTGCGCCGG
>NW_018408363.1:216778-242319 GCF_002113885.1 Mizuhopecten yessoensis | reverse complement strand
TAGACCTCGTAGGGGTCACTGACAACCTTGTTTAGGGCTAGTTTTCATTTAGAACTGATAGGGGTCTCTGACAACCTTGTTTGGGCCTAGTTTTCATTTAGAACTGGTAGGGATCACTTACCTCCTGGTGTAGCAGGTCACTCGGGTAGCCTGGTGTGTGAGTACGGGTAGAGTTCCTCCCGTCTGGACTTGACTATAAGACATGCGAAGACGAACGTGAGCACACCCCCGACCAGAATAAAGTTGAGGGGTAACACGTAATCTAGATAGTTGTTTGAGGATTCCACGAACGCCTTTGCTGTATGGAAGATGGCAGGAAAATATTTAAGTTCCTGATCGTTTGTAAATTGAAAATGAAATGCGCGTTCTTGATTTATTTTAAACAGAATTAATGATGTTATATATTATCCAGTAAGTATGAAATGTGATCGCATCCAAGAATCATCATGGTTTCAGATCAAATGATGAATTTTGTTGATCGAGTCTTACCTGTGTCACACCGGTCACCATCGAAACCCATAACACATCCAGCCGGACATTTCCCGGTAAGTAAATCGCAAGGTAACTGTGCTGTACAGAATCCGCATGCCATACATCCCTCGCCATAGTAGCCCGGATCACATACTACAACGAAAAGAATGCTATCCATGATCGTTAAAGAATGATTTATAAAGGGGTATTCCGATATTTTGTTTGTGGGTAGGATGAACATAACCAGTTAGCAGTCATCTTGGATTTAAGTGCCTAAGTATGCTATTACAATCTCTTAGAAGGTACTGGACACATCGTTTAATGCCTTTCACAGGTTTCTCTTGGGTCGTGGATGTTCAATATCTTTTTTGTCTGGGGATAGGAAGAATTGGTCTGCAAAACGGCATCTTGGATTACCGTATCATAGTTTATTTTCGTTAATTCACAGAAATTAATGGACAAATCTTTCTCAAATATATGCAATAGAATTTGGTGTAGAGCTAAGGTCACAGGGGTAAACTCCCCTGTCCTTGCAAAAGAAATAATTGTAAATTTTGAAATCACAATAAAGATATTAATTAGTATAACAAGCTAATGATCCTTCTGTAAAACATTTATATGACCATCCCAACCCCTTTGCTCATGCTGATGGACGTCATGAGTTGTCTGGCATTTTTTGTATTTTAATATAGGTTTCCATATGTTTACAAAAACTAAACAATGTTTCCTAAGGAAGTGTGCTTATGGAGTCGAAACAATCGGCCAATCAGATTGGAGGACTTTATACATTCAATGACCATGACCCCGGACGAATCGAAAAGAAACGGTACAAACCAACAACTGCAATCTCCCGAAGGTGAAAACAGCCAATTGAACCTGACTTTTTGCCTGAAACCATCAGCCAATCAGAATGGAAGATTTTACCCTGAATTTCATTTATCATTGAAGGAATATCACAAAAAAAGCGTTTATTGCAAGAACCGAAATTACTTAGTGGAAAATAAATTGTGGGTGATAGACACATGGAGAAGATGACGCTATAATGCGTCCCGCTATGAAGGAGGGTTTCTGAAAAAAACCTAATCGCATTTCACAGACGATCGAAGGTATCATTTGGTCTTTTTTTGCATTGATAGCCGATTTTAGACTAGCGTATAACCGTGTACTTACCATTGTGACACTGGGTTCCGTTGTAACCTGGTTCACAGCCTCCAGGACAAGCACCGTCCGTCACGGAACATACCTCTTGTGCTAGGCACCGACCACACCTCCCGGCACACTCTCTACCGTACGAACCAACGGGACAGGCTGCACAAGGAGGGATAGCAAGACATCAATATAAAACGGCTTTTATTAGGTAACCCGGGTCACCCCAGTCTGAAATAGGGATCAGAATTTACTCGAGATGGGGCTGACCCCCGAGGGGAGCTGAGAGGCGGGTTCATAAAGGGCTACGGAGTGCAAAACCTTCAAAAGGTTTCTTCTGTGAATCTTATACTTGTGGATTTTCACCAACATTTTTTTTTAAAGATGCTTTGATGATTGTGATCAGAATTATACTCGAGAAGGGACTGACCCTCAGGGGGCTCATAGTCCGAAACCTAAAACAATCATGCATATTTACATTTTTTCTTCTAGAAAATATCAACAATTTTCTTCTTTAGACCAACAAAAGGTTGAATAATATCGTCTTCTAATCTTAGATGGAAAGGTCCAAGAGTGCTTTATTTGAATTGCGAATTGCATTACCCCAGGTCAACCATCCCCCATCTCCTGGGCAGGGGGTAATGTTGATATGGGTTTTATAGGCAATTCATATTCTTTGGTAGATTTTGTTGATTTTCAATGTGAAACAATTCAACATAGTTATTATTTTTATTATATGGTTTCAGTTTTAACTATTCGCCCTTTATGGGACAAATTTGACATAACTGCAGTTTTTTTTATCATTTTACTGAAATTTACTAACTCTTCATATTGGTCACTCCCCAATATAATTTTGAAATAGCCAAATCAACAGTCAAAAAGACAGTTTTGGTTGTATGGTCTTTTATTCTTTGTCACATCCAAGTAACAAATAACAATTGTATTTTGACTCCGCTGACTGTTAAGGCCTACGAGCCTCTTGTTATCGAAATATGTTGCGTGTCTAAATAGCATCTACATTTTATATACAAGTATATTATGGCCTATTAAATGTGTATTCATTTAAAAATCCACAGAGACATCGTCCTCGAAATTCAAGGGGTTACGTTTACTCGAGTTCTCTGCATGGAACGTAAGAGACCGTCACCCCTGGAATTTCGAGGATGCAGAGTAATGAGCATCAATGGTCCAGATACAGCAACATCCCTTACTTGGTTATAAAAAACAGTTAAACAGGTACGTGTATGTCTTTAATAGATACCTGGCTTGCATCGCTAGAAAGCATAGAAAAGAATACTGCTTAAAAATTAAGATTGGAAAACATATTTCAAAGCTATAATTTTAAGTTTTGTGTCTTGAAAAATAAAATTTGAGTACATCGTACTCGTCTGTGGATGTCAAATTGACCATCTTTTCTGATGTTTGGGAAGTAAAGAGGTAAAAACAAACTTACACGAATTACAGTGCTGTCCCCTTAGGCCCTGCTGACATCCCTGTTGACACTCCCCAGTCTCTTTGTCACACACCAATTCCCAGCATTGCGGACACTTCGCCTCACAGTCCGGGCCGTATGTCCCAGGTAGACACTCTGCAAGATTGAGAGAATCAGCTTTAACAGTGACTTTTCTGGTTGTAAATAAACCGCGACAGGAAGTGAACATAATTATGATGCTGAGATTCCAATGACGTTATGTATCAAGAACATCTCAACAAATTATGGTTAATAGACCAGTCTACGTTTTCAATTATATCTATTGGGTTGCTTCCTGATTGTGAATCCTATAAAAGCAAAAAAGAAACTGCGACGGAGCTGTGTCGCCTACACTAGAAACCTTAAAAGATTGTCTATAGATGACGAAGGTTTGTTTATTTGAAAAAAACCACAAAGGTTTGGCAACCTTTTGTACGGAAAGTTTGGTTCAAAATTGTAGCTATTCATGGTGGCAAAAGGAAAGAGCCTTCCGTGTGTCCGTTGAGGTCAAAGAAAAAAAAATGTTTGCGGTTGTCAAATGTTAAAATCATCCATGGAGGCCAGAACGTTATCCGCGAAAAGAAAGAATGGTCTGTGGAGGCCAAACGGAAAATGTATGTTTAGGTAGCGTTATTTATGACGTCAAAGGATAGACCTATTGTTGGTGACAACGAAATGGGTGAAGTGTTATCCGAGGAGGCAAATGGAATTGTTAACTAACCATTGTTGTCAGAGGAAATATTTATCTGTTGTGATGAAAGGAAATGCTTATCCGCGGTGGTCAAAGAGTTACCCGTGCTAATGAAAAGAAACAGTTATCGGCTGGGGTTAAAAATAAAAAGAGCAACAATGATTGTCAACAGAAGGACATATCTGTGGTGGTCAAAGGAAAGAGTAGGGTAGTCAAAGAGGTAACCAGAGGTATGCTATCTAAAGAAAACTTATTCGGATTACGTAATCAAATGTTACCTATGGTGGTCAAGGAGTTATCTGTGGTGGACAAGGGGAAATGTTATTGGCGGTTACGAAAAGAAAGCAAATGGAAATAGTTTGCAATTATGGTAAAAGGAAAGGGAAGGATTTATTTCCGTTGGTCAAGTGAAAGAGTTACCCATGCATGGTGGTCAAGGGAACTTATTATCCTCGGTTGGCAGAAGAAAACGTTATACGTGATGGTCAAAGGATTCTTTAAGTATTGGTGTAGCCAAAGGAACGAGTCACCTGTTGTAGCTAAACGTATTCTACCTTCAGCTTTCAATGTATGCATTTTGGTCACCTATTGAAATGGCCAGAAAAGCAATGATTAGAATCGCAAAGACAGATGATCTACACAGTTTAATGTCCAAAAGCCATTATAATGCCGAATCGAATTATGAATTTGTACTATTAATGTATTACGAGTTATATAAACGGCCGTTCGTTTTGTTGGCTCGTGCTAGACGACATAGTGTTCCCTCACTTACCGATAGTACAAAACCTTCCTTGCCACCCCGGGGCGCAGCCTGAAGGACAGAGTCCCGTCACAGGGTCACATCTATTTCGACACGCCCCACAGGCAAACAAACAGTTCTCCCCGTGTCGATCGGCCTGGCAACCTGAGGGAATAGATTGATCATCTGCAGTGCCAACAATTCGAATATTGTTCTTGTCTCAGTGATTGGAGTTGGAGTCTACATCCATTTTTATCTGACAATATTTTTGAACATTTTAGAATAAAAAAGAGATATTTGAGGACAAATACACAGTACATTTTAGTTACTGGTATTTCCTCTACATTCCACGTACTTACGTTGGTCACACTGGTCTCCCGCCCATCCCGGGGCACACCCTCCGTCACACCTTCCGTCCCGGGGGTCACATGTCACGCCGTGACGACAATGACCACAGATGGACGTACAGTCTAAACCATAATAGCCAGGCTGACACTCTACAAAGCAGAAGTTCAGTTTACAGAAAGGAATTATTAAAATACGGAAATTATTTTCCACATTTATTGTAACTACGACTGACAGACAGATAATGACTACAGAAAGAAAAGGAAAAAAAATTCTCGTTCTTTTTTGCCAAAATGTCACTCCTTGCAGACAGCATTTTGATAACAGGGGTTTATGTGTCTAGCTCCTATGTTGAAGAAAATGGACTGCCATGCGGGACCACGAGGCCTTATACTACGTAAGAACTTACGTATATCACACTTGGGTCCCCGCCATCCGGGGTCACAGTCAGAGGTCAAACACATCCCTGTCACGGGGTCACATGACGTCATGTTTGCACAGTGGCCACACTGGTACATACATCCGGGGCCATACGATTCCACACATTCTGTGAATAGCAATATCATCAATGTCAGGTGTAGCCCGAGTTACCTCTTGGCCTGACACCAGACATTCTGGTCCTAAGCTGAATTCATCCTTCACAAATTCGGTATATTATGATATGCAATAGTAGTTAGAAAATGCACGGCCAGACCAGGGTTCGAACCCAGAGCCTCCTAATTCTAGACGGACGTTCTACCAATTGAGCCGCCTGGTCGCCAACGACCGACCCAGTCCAGTTCCGCTACATTTCTCCCTCCTTTTTCTAGATCTCTACCCCACAACGACATTTCTATTTACATCCCGAGTTCAGGTATCCCCATTGCCAAGCATACAGCAAGTATTTGAAATAAGGGTTGGTCACAGGCACCAAATGTAATAGGAGCGGGAAAATGCACGGCCAGACCGGGGTTCGATCCCGGGACCCTCCAAACTCTAGACGGACGTTCTACCAATTGAGCTACTTGGTCGCCGACGACCGACTAAGTCCCCTTCAACTAAATATATATAAATAATAGCCAACTTGTGATGAATACTGATATCATATATAATATAGCCATCTGAATTGGTTCTTAAGCAGATTTTCAATATTTTCAAACGTTACTTATATATAGAACTTGTTGTAATGTATCAAAAAAACGAGCCTATGATATACGAACTGTATTGTTTTTGACACTCCACCATCGCATGAGGTACTCGTATAAACAACAATTAAGAATTTTAGATGCCAGAGATATGAGATACACCGGGGCCCGTATTCATGAAACTGTTTTCATGTTCAAGCATGCATTTGTGTTCAAGTCTAATTTCTTGTTCCGATTATAAATTAATAAAATAATAGAGACTTAAAGCCGAATACTGTTTTCAATATTGACATCTGACTACTTGATCGGTTGACATGATTTAAGAGAGTAAAAAAAAGAAAATTGGTTTGCGCACAAAATCAGCCATGCTTGAGCATGAGAACGGTTTTATGAAAACGGGCCCGGGATAAACTGGCGGAAAGACGGAGAGCAAACTTAATTATATAGTACCATTCGACAATGCATGTGGAGCATGCAATATCGAATCAAAATGACACGCATGGTCTGTTTCTTCTCTTCCTTGATCAAAGAAGAAAATAGAAACATACAAACATCTCTTCTAATAAACTATACCCGATCCTTTTGAAAACAATGTGAACAACAATCCAAACAAGAAATAAACCAGTATGAGCACCGTAACGTCAGCACACAAAGACAGAAAGAAACTTAAAATAATTTCGGGTGCGAAAATACAAGATTAGGAACCCAGGAGACACGAAAACAACGAGAACGTCTTCATGGCAATTACAAAAAAAAAACATTTTTGACAAATTATTCCTCAAATTCAAGCCTATTTACAAAAATACAATTAATGCTACGAAGAAATGAAACACGTCGTTTCTTCCAAAACAAAACTTTCGCTTACCGAGCTGGCAACCCTGTCCCCAACGGCCGTCCCGACATCCGGACCGACAGCTTCCGTCCATAAGGTCACATTCCTCCTCAAGATCATGGCATAAACAAGATTGTTCGCAATCCTCGCCGAACCGGAACTGGGCACAGGCTGGAAAACGATACGTGTTTACATCAAACAGTGCATTATCGCACCAAACAAAGTTATTTCCTCCCTCCATATGTGCGTCCGTAAAATGATAATAATAATAAATAATAATTTAAGGTTCTTATATACCGCGTTATCACAACCTAGTTCGTTGGTCGTCTCAAAGCGGTTCACAGATTATTATCCGTGGTTATAGGGCCTTTTCAACCAGCCAATGTCTTTCTCAACTCCCTGGGGAGCATACAGCCAGTGCTGCTATTTCGGCGCTTACAGCTACCATTCAATAATTCTAGCACTGCCCAACCACATACTCATTTACAGCTGAGTAGACTGGAACAAGCGGATTAAAGTAGC
Source organism: Mizuhopecten yessoensis (assembly GCF_002113885.1). NCBI lineage: Eukaryota > Metazoa > Mollusca > Bivalvia > Pectinida > Pectinidae > Mizuhopecten > Mizuhopecten yessoensis. The sequence goes on along the minus strand of NW_018408363.1, from coordinate 234,978 downwards.
TCGCTCAAAGATACAACAAAGTGCCGTGACGTGACTCGAACCGGCATCCCTTCTGTCACGAGCCCGGCGTCCTACCACTAGACTACCGTGCCTCCTCGTAAAAATATATAATCTTACGTAGTTTTCTCAACGACAAAAAACACAGCAAATACGATGTGTGGCTCGTGAATCTGGAAACGGGTGTTAGCAATGGACAGCTGACCAGGGGTCAGACAGACTGACAGACATTTTCTTGTCGTTTTACATATCGCGAAATACGAAAGACATGATGGCGCATGGTGTCAAGGCATGCAACGATCAGTAGTAGAAAGGGGGCGGTGTGTGTGTGTGTGTGTGTGTGTTGGGGGTGGGGGTTACATATAGAAACAAGTCTAGCAAAGAAATAAAGGCCAACTGACTGGCTGATTCTTGTAAAAATGTCTTAATTTTAAACTGAAAATATGGCTTGTGATGTCAACATTATAAGGAGCCACCGATACAAGACTTACTCAGAATTTTGAATTCACATACAACTACAGGTGCGTGGGTGTTGAGAACAACTACATAGCGTGTCCGTATCTGTCTGTCCGGCGTCCCGTCACACACGGACGTGAGACGATGTCCGTGTACCTTGAGGACTGTACATCGGTGCATGGAGAGAAGCCCAGGCGAGTTTCCTACCAGGATCTGCCAGTTGTACAGGGACGAGCCGTTATCTGCCATGACAGTACATTGCATTTAGATGGTATATAAACAGACACTTCATTATACTAATCTGACACAGCTAAACGGTATTTGTATTTATCATGTGTAGACAGACCATACGCAGGGTTGTCCTCTAATTGCCATTATTTTTACATTGTATTTATCCAGCATCTGCAGACAATACAGTGTATTTATCTGTCACAGAAACGGACGGTACAGAACCGATCACTTGCTAAAAAGAAGTTACATATAATCCATAGGAAATTTTCCTTACGACTTTTATCAAACGATAGTTGCTAAGAAGACCATAAACAATGTATACCGCACCAGATAAAATTTGGAACCGATAGACCGGAAACGGTTCCTGTAGGTCTATCATCCACCAACCGGAAGAGTTGGCCTTCGTTCTTGAGCACGTGCTTGTGTTACCGTCCACAGCGAGGCTGGGGTCATTCGAACCAGGACCACTCTTCTGAAGCGCTGTCATGTTGAGTGCATGATTTTCTAAATTACAAGACATAAGATTTGGATAAAACCCCACATGTTAATACGGTCTGTTTACAAAGAATAAAGAAACTAAAGAAATAAATGATGGTTTGGATTATAGTAGCTTCTCGAAAGTAAGGCAGTACGCCTTCAATACTTATTTTGCTGATAAATATGTCGTCTGCACTGGCACGTGCACATTTCTCTGACACATGTGTGGTCCATGCTTTAGCATCACGTGATACTTACTGCTCTGGCAGGTGTGTCCCGTCCAAGGTGGGACACATCCGCTGCTACACCTTATATCGATACACTCCGACTCGTCAATACAATGGCAGGTAAACCGGCGGTCTAAAACTGAAACAAATCCAATATCATAAAATAGTGCGTCATAAAAAGCTTAAAAAGATGCTGGTAGTCATAATGGGGTATTTTTTTTTGCTTCATCGCCTAGACGACTGGTTCACCCGTTGTCAGTATAATGTGAGCGGGTGGGGCGTCCTGCTGGGAGTCTTTGGCAGTATGTTTCAGTGAGGTAGCACTATAAAGTCGGCATCAGTTCCGCGCTATCACAAGGAGACAAACACGAACATATCGCAGCCTCCCAAAATACACACACATACACTACACGCATGCATCTTGCACACAGGGGAGGCCGTCCTTAAATGACCTTAGCTGTTAATAGGACGTTAAACAAAATAAAACAAACAAACAAATCATCGCCTAGAAATTATTTTGTGACGGCAACTGCGTCACAATTTGATAAGTTACATACCTCAATTATTATTTTTTCCAAACCTAAAAACAATTCGCAATCATTAAAGATAGCCAAAATAACCAATAAAATATTAATACCATAAATATACCTCTTCACTGTTTTACTGCCGAAAGCACTATGTCGTCTGCAGTATTTTACGGTGTTATTTTGATAAATCACTTGCAAAATAAATCACAAAATTGCCTTCGTGAGCGGAAGTCTTCCTTTTACCTGGCTATGTTGAATTTTGATTCCCGCGAGCTAGTGCTGATCTGGACAACTGCGAAGAATTAGCCTCGCGAAATTAAAAAATCTACACAGTATGCATACCTAAAATTCGAATACTGCATACTCAATATAAATGTTCAAATCCAAAGTTTTTGAAAATTATGTAAATTAAATTAGCTATTCAATATTGGGTTTTCGAGTATTCAATAATACTTTATATTTTCAAACGTGTTTTTTAGGATATACTTGCTGCGACATACAAAAAAACCGTTGTCAGTATGATATGTGACCGGGCAGAATGCTGTGCTTGGTGCTTCGGCATGGCATTTCAGTAAGGTAGCACTATAAAATCGGCATCAGTCCGGGCATTTACAAGGAGGCAAACACACAAACATACCCTGTCTCCTGCATGCACAAACGCAAGCACACATACACTGCACACATTGAGGCACGTCCTTAAATGACCTTAGGTGTTAATAGGACGTTAAACAAAATATAACCAAACTAAACCAAACCAACGACATCGTATTTGTCTCGAAGTGTCGTTTCATTTCACCTCGCTAAGGCGATATGATTACATGAATTAACGACCTACAGCTGTCGGTAATTTCGTGTTACAAAGCTCATCCGTTCAGCTTTCGTATTATGGCATTTCCAAAACTTAAAATGTCTATCGTTATCGCAAGCCGAAACGACAATAAAATATGAAACAAATATGTTACTGAAGCGTACGTGTTTTTCATTCGGCCTAATTGCATTTGATACTGTTCGCTAATGGAGTAGCGGATACCGAGATGTTTTCTCGACAGAGATGCCATTTTTGTTTTTATTTCATAATAAGTAGTATAGGTACAACACTTACAGTAGAAATGACCTTACCTTGGCTTTGCTTACATGGGTAAAAATTATTCGTCAAATAGGTATCAACAAGTTATCCATGAATGATATTACTGACAATTTGATGATTCTCTCGAGACTGCAGATGATACGTCTATTACATACTCAGACAATTTACCTTTAAATAATGAAACTATTACATCCAAAAGAGGATGTTTTCCACTATTTCTTTATTTGTAAAGACTATATAAAACAAAGGGAAACTCTTTTTCAAAATTGTATAAAATGTCTTCTCCTGAGTTTGGCTAAGCTTCTCTGTGGAAGTGAAAGCTTAAACGAACAGTACTCTTGCATACCCAACGATGACACAAGAGGGTTTAATTAAAACGTATGACTACCATATATAAATATATAATTCTTCATTAAATGTAATTTAATTTTACTTTAATCAGTTTAATCCACCCCCACCCGCTCGCTTTTTTCATCCGAATACATTGTACATGTATTTCATTTGAGAATTCGTCTGTATGTCTGTTGTACGGCTGTGCATGTCTGTCCGTCTGTCTGATATTATGAGTGTGTCGATTGCTTGCCCGTCTTTTTGTTTTTCACATTAAAACTATAATTTGAAGTTACGTTACACCTAGTCATCTTTTATTGTATATATATATAATATTGTTTTACGTAGGGAAAGGGCGTCCATATAAATTGTGCCCAATCCCTTTGCTGTATGTATGCTTACGGTGTATATTTATGGCAATAAAATATGTTAAAACTAAAAAGTTACCTTTGTCTTGTGTTTTAGCGTCCATATTTCCCATCAGGCGGAGGACAGACAGTCCTAAAATCAGGACAAACCTACATATTCGGTTCATGATGTTTCCAGTAAAATTATCCGAGCTTATTATATCACTTGGTTGTTGTCAACTTTTAGTTAGACTTGTCAGTACACCACACCGTGGATAAACTAGATTGGAACACAGGGACTTGAGAATTTGTTACAGCAATATTTGGACCCAAATGTAGGTGATCAGAGTAACTTTACACGTTTTAGGAGTTTGGATAAACTTTCGGTAAAAATGCCACCCCCAATGATGATAATTTACCGAAAGATAATATAAACCCCTAAAACGTGTAAAATTACTCTGAAGACCTTAGTTTGGCTCCAAATATAGCTGTAACAAATTCTCAAGTCCCTCTGGATTGGGATAAATGTACGCCGTTCGCTGTCACATTTTTCTGCCCTAGATACATCCGCCTGTTGTCAATAGGAAATAATCTGTAGTCACAATGCTGGGATGACGTTAAATAGATTTGAGGAGGCTCTTATACCGTAGCATACAGAGTTCCGTATAATGAGTTTGTAGTAAAGTATATATATGTCTTTGTGAGGGAAATAGATTTACATGTAGTTAAAGTTTATTCTCTGAAGTAAATCTTGGTGAGCTTTTTTATAGCGATAGCCGTTGAAATATATGTAGTGGCTATTAGGGCCACAACACGTCTGATTTCAATAATTTTTTTACAAAATCGTGTGAAGTTATTTCAAATAACTGCGCTTGTCAACACCTGAAAATATATAGATTAGCTTCACTCCTTGCCAAACGAAACACAAAACACAGGTAAATGTTGTTCGTCTCTGATTTGTGTTTTTATCAGATCATAGACTTATGGTCCGATAACAACAACAACAAAACCCGATCGGACCTAAAAGCTACGGTTCCCGCAGCTATCTTCAATGGCTGCTCCAAGGATTTCAGTCATCTCCAAAATGCCCGGAAATCGCTTCCAATGGCGGTTCCCCGGTTCTATGTTATATTTAATAGTGATTCCCGGCAAATAAGTCACCTACAACAGGGTTCTCTTGGACGTTCTACGGTGATTTTCCTGGTTATTCAGTCATTTCAGTCGTCATTAAAAGTCGTTACCCGTAAAGTGAACCATTCTAAAGGGTCACATTAGTTCCCGTGGGATTTGAGTCACCTTCAACAGTGGTTGCCTTAAATTTAAGTCATCTTCAACAGTATTTCCCTAAACTTGAGTCAATGTCAACAATTGTTTTGCGGATTTCAGTAAACATGGTATAAACTTCATTTTCTTCAAATTAACTTCAATAGTGGTGTCCCCAAAATTTCGAGTTCTTATTAACCTTTCTGCCACTTTCAGTTCACGTTCACTGGGATTTGAGTTAATTTTAACAGTGTTTCCCTGGACGTGAGTCAATGCCCACAGTGGTTTCCAGGGATGGCGTCAATTTCAAGGACTTGTTCCTCAGAATTGAGTCACCGTCAACGCCATAATTTCCTGGCTTTAGTAAATTTTAACATCGACTCATTTTTTCAGTCCGCTACAAGCGTTTTCCCTGGAAATATAAGTCGCCGTCAGCGTTGGTTCTCAAAAAAGTTAGTCATTATCACTTCCGTCTCTTGTTCTGTGGGATTTGCGTCAATTCAATCAGTTGGAATTAAGATTGAGTTTACGGGCAAAAAAAGCAACTGTTCTAGTACTTTTGTCATGGATTTTATCTCTAATATGGAAAATCAATTTCAACGGCTTAAATTTGACATTAATGATATTGCATATGTGTCGAGTAATTAATACCGACAGAAAGAGTACTGTGCACATGCAATTCCATGGGTTATGATCGCTTACGCTCTCTGTTTACCTGCAATATGTCATAGCAAAACTGAAGGCACGCAGTTAGTCATGTTAAACAATAACCCCGATTGATCGCTAGGCCAATACATGTCCTAGGAAGATTACAGGGATATGACACCCGACTTCAAAGCCAGTCAATTTTACCGTTACGCGACCGCGAGATTCGTCTGATGTACATCAAAGGATCAAACTAGTTTTCTTGTCTCACACTGAGCCTTCGATTTTATAATAATATCTTCCATTTGTGCAGAGAAAATAAGTGAGCGGAACCCCTGGAATATTGAGGATGATACAAGCCTCAGATGTCAAGTCAGCAATCCAGGGTGAACAGCTCTTCTATCTTCATTTATAGTATAGATGTTACATATAATGTGTGTTCAGCCTATCGTCAGTACACCATTGGAGCTCAAAACAGAGGAGTAAGGCAACAGTTGCTTTTAGAAGTTTTTTTTATTCTATAGTTTGATCACATGAATTATTGTATAACAAAAAAGATGGAATTCTGATGTGATGCAACAACAAGCAACAAGCATACACGCTGAAATGCTAAAATATCAGCATCACTCACTTTACAACCAAACTGTTTGTGGAACAAACAAACGTTTCTCTGTCCAGAAGCATCAGTTTGATGTGTTAAAAAGGCGGGAAATTATAGTGTTAACTTAAACACAACTATTTACATGTATTTTTTTTATTGATGTACAATTTAGTAAAGACGCTTGTTTACAAAGTAAAGAATGTTAAATTATGTACCTGTTGAGTTTCGTAGAATCCTACTAATGGTAAAAATAATATACATATATTTCTGTGACAGAAAAATATCAGTTAAATTTTGGCAGTAGACAAAAAAGTTCATTTTACAAACAAACTGATATGTGGCGTCTTTTAAATTGTGTTTTCACTGTCAAGTTTCACATTTATATTTCAGTGTGTGATATAAGGGTGTGTTATTATGATATAAATAGCATTCACATACACCCAATTGTCCTAGAGATATGTGTACATGTGATATTTTGGAAAACACAACCAGTTGTTTACATATTGGCCAACCATTTCAATTAAGATTAAATATTTTGAAAAGTGGGAATGAAATATATTGTTTTGGACAACACCTTAAATCGCTTATTGTTTTGAAAGAAATTTATATATTACGATGACAAGGCGTTCATGAAACAGCTTTATGACCGATGAGTGTAGATAACAATTTAAATACAAACATAAAGAAAACTGAAAAAAATCTGGTGCTAGTGTACATGTGTCAACGAAAAAATATCAGAAACAAAATTGGTTAAATGAAATAACTGGAATGTTTTTAAGGATTTCCTGAATATCATGTGCAAGACTACTGATAAAATTACAACTACCTAAATAATACACGTAGATCATTATTTTTCCAGAGATTCAAACACTTTCTTGTAAGATTCACCCCTAAAGTCACATTTGAACCTTACCATATGAAAGACTGGACAAGTCCAGTTTTAAAATGCAGGGGTGAAAGAGTTAACAGCTGTTTTTAAAAAAATGCATATATGTATTACAAATGACCATTATTTATGTAATTTGAGTACTTTAAAGACTTCAGAGAGAGTATATTTAACCTCGGTACAGATTTCGGATGGTATTTATCTACGAAGGGGCACATGCTGATTTAGCACTGGTGTCTGAAAGTGATCACTGTATACATGTACAATATACATACGTATGTTAACACATTATAATAACAAATCTACACAACCTATGTACAGCTTTCTTCTGTCAACAATACACATCCTACACAATAATGTAAATAGTTGTGTACACTCGTGTGTAATGCACAGGTACTTTTTGGGGGGAAAAAAATGGAAAAAAACATGTTCAATATGTCAAGCTGGACTGATACCATCAACTAGGTAGGTCACTAAGGAAGGTTCACTAAATAAATGCATTCGCCCAGGTTATTAATTGTGCTGGGAAAACAGATCACAGAAAGCGGAATCTTTAAATTACTCTTATCAAACTGAAGCAAGATCATTCTTTACTAAATCTTTTTATCCTACCTGCAAATGATAATGCTTTCTAATAAAAAAAAATAAGCAAAGAAACAAAATATTCTGCAATGATCAAGGCTCAACTAGGTTGCAACTGCAGTTTTCATCCAAATAAAATACAAATATCTATTTAAACATGACAGATCTGTTTAAAATGCTTTTAGTTATTGTAATATGTATACGTAAACAGTTTTTTTCTTCAAAAAAGGATGTAGAAGTAAAAAAAAAAATGTATCGTGAGTGGAATCCCAATTAGCAATATATAATCAGTATGTCCAGTAAACGCTGGACTAAAAGCTTCACAACCAAACATTGTCACGTTACAAAATGATCTCCATAGTAGCAACAAAAACATCTACATATAGTATGCCACAGGAAGCCAGGTCAGCGAACTGTGTTGAGATTTGAACTGGTGCAGTATTATCCTCATTTTTGTCATCAGAAAGCAGGTGTTCCGACATTAATGAATTTTGCATTTTCGATGTAGTTGGACATTATGAATTTGTGGATTATTAATGTATCAGAGGTCTTTATTTTTTTCGACGCCTCCACTACGAGTCGAACCATGGGCAATTTCAATTTAGTTGGATATATAGTTGTTCCTGGAAATAACTGCGGCCGTGTTCAACTTGTGGAATCTTCCATGACAAGATTCATGAAAATAACACTGTCGCAAAAATCTCAATAACACAGTGTATATTTTTTGTGAGAAAGGTTATATAAGACTTGATCACAAACATCACTAGTGTACGTAGTACACTCTAACAATTATCAACAAAATAATTAAAATGGAATTTCAATGGAGAAAAAAAAAGAAGAATAATGAGAGAATCAAATGATATAAAACAAAGATTATATCTTCTCAAAAATACGCTGAATAATACAGACACACTTAGATTGTTGTATTTTGTAAAATACAATACGGACAAGCACAGATTATGTATTCTGTAAAAATACACGGAATAGTATGGACACGACAAAAGTTGTTTTACCTCCAAAACAATAGTGCACGTGGGCTGTCAGTAGCGTGAACACTGGTCCTAGGCCTCACTACACCCAAGGAGTAGGCAAATAATTATTCAATAGGAAAAACGTCATGAAAAATCATTAACTGGTTGAAATTGAATAACATTGTATTTGATTATGAATTCTGCTCTTTTCTTTTTGAAAAAGACAGTTACAAAGAACAGTAAACTCTTGTTACATATAAGTCTTAGCACCTTGGGTACAAACTTGACGACTGGCGAAGATACTTCGTAACCGTACCTCAGAAATATTTGATTAACAACATGATTAAAGTCGGTGACATTACTAGACAAAAAGAAAATAGAAATTTTCCTACTAGAAATGAATAAAACGTGGCTGTATACGTTTATATTTATATAATATCAAGGTCAACAAAAGGTCACTTCCTGTGTTACAATATTTACATATATATATATATACATCTATGGCAATGTTGGAAAGATTATGTATGAGCATGCTCCATATCACATGAGAGTAAATTCTTACATTTCATATATGATAGCAAGAGGGTGTACATTTCACATATGATAGCAAGAAGGTGTACATTTCACATAAGAAATTGAAATTGTATGTTTCACATATGAGAATGTACATTTTATATACAAGAATGGGATTGTACATTACATGTTACAGTGAAACTGTACACTTCACATGTGAAGTGAAACTGCACATTTCACATATGAAGTGAAACTGCACATTTCACAAATGAAGTTAAACTGCACATTTCACATATGATGTATATATATTTCACAGACAAAAGTGAGTTTGTACATTTCAGCACAAAATGCCATGACAAACAGATAAACAATACCAATTAAGTAAATACAACCAGACGGCATCATTGTTACAAAAAAAGGGTTTTAAACTGGCACATCTGTGTATGTAAAATAACCTGTCTGAATAGTTTAAAACAACAGTCTGATGATAACTCTAAATATTACTTTCACAGATATTGTTCAACCAGTGAAACAGAAAAAAATCCTGTTTTTTTATGTTCCAGACAACACACGAGTTCAAAGGTTTTTCTTTTACCGGCAAATTAGTATAGAGGAAACTTTGACTATGATAAAAAGTTATATAACTATAAAAGTTATTTTATCCACAAATTCTGAAATAATTTTCAAATATTATCTGAATTAAGCATTCAAATTAGTTAAATTTTACTTTTCAAAAATACAAAAAAGCCTGTTTTCAAAAGTTTCAAGCTAAGATATGAATCCAGAAAGTTTACCTTTAGTCACGCTACACTGATACTGTGAAATGCATACCTGTCCTCGGTCATGATTTCGGTATTTCGTATCATAGTACGGGTAAAATCCACGATGAGTAAAAATATGACAATATCAATATTTCGTTAAAGTATATATGTATACATCAATACAACATTCTTCATTAACTTTAAAATTAGATTTGATTTCCGGCTATCATATATATGTACAAATAACAAAACAACCTATAGAATTATAATCAACCCAAGGATTATCTGGAAGTCATTCTTTCATTAGCTCTGGTTTATTGCTTGATAACATTTTACCACAAATTTTCCAGTCAGCAGTTTACATGTTTTTATTTTTGTTGATCATACTCTGTTATTGCTAAATACGGTTTTGTTTTTGTTAAATCATTTTCCATTTACATGATCATCTCTGGCCCTGTTTTGGCAACATCCCCAACCTAACTTATTACACATACTTAAATACTAAACTTTCCCAAACTTGTGTATATATCATTTTGACTCTTTTTACCCTAGGTACGGTAAACTCCCAACAAAACAAACAACTTAACACTTAACAATATATCATAACAAAGGTTAAAGGAATGTAGCAACAGCGCGACAAACCAGACGTCTATCACAGCCACAGATGGACACGAATATGTACAGCAGGCTTTGGTCCAAACTTGCAACACAAATAGTACAAACAAATCTATATTGGTAACAAACAGATTTTCCAAGAAATATTCAGTGAAAGGAAAAAAATAGGTCTGTCACAGTATATTGTTCTGAATAAAAAAAAACCTGTAAACTTGTATCATTTTGGTAAAAATGGAAGCCAGTTCTCGTGGATCTTAGCTGTTAATAGGAACGTGTGGTAAGGGAGGGGGGACAAGTTGCTGATCATGTACCTGGTACATCAACAATATTGTGTGTGTGTGTGTGTGTGTGTGTGTGTGGGGGGGGGGGGGGGGGAGGAAATTTACATAAAAATCATGACCTACAAATATTATGTTTTATACTAAATATTTGAACTGATTTTGAAATAAAAACAAACTCCATGTGTGGGACATTTTTTTGTCACACTTACATCAGCAGACACCATATTTCACAATAGCGCACACGACCATTTTGATTTCCATTTAATTCTATGCAGCCAGTTATCAATGACTTTTGCATGATTTCACAGAAATATTTTACAAATGATATCTAAACACATTTTATTACAAAGTTACCACTTTCAAATGTAACATCATTATGAAATGAGTGTTTTTTTTTCTGTAACTGCTATTTAAACATATTGAATAAAAATATTTACAATTTTACCCAAAAGCCAATCTAGTAATCTAATCCTTGTGAACTACAAGTCTAAGAGGGCATAACATGTACGCGTAAATTTAATCTACATAAAAAGTTATATTTTTTTAAAATACATGTATTTAAGTAATAACTGGATATTCTCAGGAATCTCTTGCTAAAAGATAAGAAATATAGCAGGTATGCAGTAATTATCTCAAATACTGCAACAAGTGATTTTACAATTTTACTGTTAATTACATGTGAAATAGGTCACGGTTTCCTTGTGCCTATATTTGGATTCAAACCTTAGACTATAGACAACTAGTCTAGTGTTAAACGTCCTATTAACAGCTAAGGTCATTCAAGGACGTGCCTCCATGTGTGTATGCAGGAGACAGGGTATGTTGGTTGTGCTTGCCTCCTTGTGATAGAGCGGATCTGATGCCGACTTTATAGTGCTAATTCACAGATATGCCATGCCGAAGGCACCCAGCACAGCATTCCGCCCAGTCACATTATACTGACAACGGGTGAACCAGTTGTTGCGAAAATCTCTCTAGCCAAGTCAGTGACAAATAACTGGATTTTTTTTTACCAAATTTTTGAATATCTGTACAGATACATGTACTGTAGCTGGGAATCACTCCATTGGAATTGTATACACAGTGAAAATGATTGGTACGCTCACATCTAACTAGCACAGTTATAAATTTACCTCTCGGCAAAATATGTATATATATATATATATACAATATCTACAAGTATGATACAAAATTATATTTTGTACAAGAATTTAATAATGCTTGTTTGTTGAGGTTATCATTGGCTCCGTATTGACAAAACATTTTAGATGATGATGATTTGTGAGCTGAAAATTCTAACTGAAATACGTTTTCGAATTTAAAATAAAATGTAAAATTTGGAATTTGTATTAACACAAGCACTTGAACAGACACAAGACAGTAAACCTGTCGACATTCACACACACTGTAAAAATTGTTGATACAGATAATAGTCTGGAATGTAAATATCAATAAGCATTTAACAACATAGGGTTCATGTAAAAGAATAAAGCAAACATTATGGCAGAAAATAATACAGTAATAAAAAAAAAATCCACAAGCATCTATGAAGCTTCAATGAAACATTTTTTTTAAACATGTGACACAAAACAAGTATTACACATGAATTACCTCTGGTCCAACAAGTATTACACAGGAGTCAACTCTGGTCCAACAAGTATAACACAGGAGTCACCTCTGGTCCAACAAGTATAACACAGGAGTCAACTCTGGTCCAACAAGTATTACACAGGAGTCAATTCTGGTCCAACAAGTATAACACATACAGGAGTCAACTCTGGTCCAACAAGTATAACACAGGAGTCACCTCTGGTCGATCAAGTGTTAAACATGAATTATCTCTGGTCCACCAAGTACTACACATACAAGTTCTACACACACTCCATAACTGTCTCAAACTCATACATATGATGCTAAAAATTGGTTTTATATAATTCCTGTACACTTTTCTCTTTCAAAGCACTCGACATGGACAAGTGTCCTTTTGATTTCTTCAATTTTGTCTTTTAGTAATAATTCAACAAACTCTGATTTGCCAGAACAGAGCATTGACAGACAGAAGCAGTACTTCATTCTACTATTGCTTAAAAAAAATGTACAATCAGGCTTAGAAGCTAGTATTGCACTACAGAGAGGCACCGACATGTGCAGAACACCAAGTGAAAGCTCAAGGATTTGGATCATCAATTTCTTATCAGCACAAACTCTGGTGGAACACAGGTTAATGTAATACATACTCAACAGATTATACAAAGGTCAAGTATCTTAACATCTGTAGAACACACACAGATCTAGAGGTAACCAGGTCACCATAGCATAACACAACCGAATCCTGGTCACATCACCAAAAACCCAACCAAATCCTGGTCACATCACCAAAATCACAACCATATCCTGGTCACACCACCAAAAACACAAGCATATCCTGGTCACACCACCAAAAACACAAGCATATCCTGGTCATCACACAAGATAACCCTACTTATAACTGTTCTAAAGGAAAAACCTCTAATAGTCACCATGGCCATGTGTGTATTATTTCACATATTTTTTCAATAATAATTACATGTATCATTTTCTCAATCTAAAAGGAAAGATGTTAAAACATGTAAATACACTGTGAAAGAAATGAAACGTTTTCAGAAGCATGCCAGATTATACAGGATAATGTCTATACAGCCTTGGTGACCATGATGATTTGTTTCAATTTTTTTATTTCAAACACTATAAACCACAGACTCTTTTTCTGCACAGCGGTTCTTCTGTCTGTGGTTCTACAGGAGATTCTACAGCTCGAGTACAACAAAAGCATCAAAACTTAGTAAAACTGTGCAACATGTTCACAAAACAAATGTGTAATACTTGAATGATATAATGGTCATGGAGTAGTGTCCCAGTGGAACGTGCGGCTTTGGCTATGAACGATTACATCACATACGATGATTATAGACGTGCTATTGAATAGCAGCATTCGAGGTTACATTTACTTCATTACATGAACTGAATGAGTCACATGTACAATGTCAAACATCCAACCTCAACTCTTCTAGATTTGTACAACCAATGTTATTTCAACATGCAACATTTATAATTATATCACTTTTTCTTGATATTTCAACTGTTTTGAAGATATCTTTTGTAAAATCCTCCAGTTTTAAAGTGTTGGAATCCCTTTTTCTCTGTAGTTTAAATTGAATCAAGCATCCTCCTGTCTTGTCGATATAAGACACTGGATAGCTTCCCTTCACTGGCTCTCAATGTACTCCAGCACCATCTTGTGGCAAAAATCGTACTGTTCCTGAAAAGGGGAGACAAATCAGTTACTGTGTGTTCAGGCTCACTCTTACGTGTGGAAATCACAAATAAAATTGTATTAACCCTTTCACCACTGTAGACCATAATGGACTCATCCATATCAATGCATGGAAGAGTCTACTAAAGTTACATAGGGGTGAAAGGGTTAATGCATCTCAAGTATCATAACGTACAGCAGTCCTATTATTTATAGAGAAACTCTTACAAACAATCAACAAATGTTTGAGTTCATATCTTATTGTTACAAAAATTGTTCTTAATTCAATCATTAAATGATTATTTCATAATTAAGGGAAGTTTTTTCATGTTACAAAATAATTTGAAAACCTGCCTAAATCAAATTGTCAGCTTCCGATTGGTTCTGCTTGATGTTTTTTTCTGTTCATACCAAACTTACATGATTAAATCACAAATATGTACTTCCCAAACCCAAACCCAAAACATGATGTTATGAGGTTTGTCAACATACAAAATATATATCAATATACAGCATATACCAACAAAACCTTATGGGGTATCAGAGATTTTTCTACAACAGACAGTGTCAAAAACAAATTATCAATCAATTCTAGATCAGAATTCCTTATCTTATGTAACATATATTTTAACTTTCCCGTGACAATATGACTTACTAGGTCCTCTATGAACTGTGGTCGATTGTTGCGTATGGTCATGACAGTTTGGAACACGTCCACCTCATGATCCCGCTGCATCCTCTCCAGTAGATAACTCACAGCACAGAACACGCCACTCTTGCTGGCCCCGTTCCTACATAACACAAAACATAACAGTGACTCATAACACAGACAAGAGGCCTATGGGCCTTAACGGTCACCAGAGTCCTACAATATTTATTTTTGTTGTTGAAATATGAAGTGGAGATAATGATGTCAATCAATCCCTAATCATTTCCAGATCAAGTTTCAGTTAAATTGGCCTATTAGAACTTGATTTTAAGTTTGAAATAGTTTTTCAAAATGGCGGCCGTGGTGGCCATATTGAGTCTCCGATTGACAAGGAAAACCCCCCACTTTGCCAAGACCATAAGTCAATCATTCCTACCGAATTTCAGTTAAATTGGCCCAGTAGAACTTAACTTAAAGTTTCAGATAGTTTTTCAAAATGGCGGCCATATTGTATTTCTGATCGACCCAAAAAATAACAACACTTTGTCAGGACCAAGAGTCGATCATTCCTACCAAGTTTCAGTTAAATCAGCCCAGTAGAACTTGACTTAAAGTTTGACAAAATGGCGGCAATGGCGGCCATATTGGATTTCTGATCGACCCAAAAAATAACAACACTTTGTCAGGACCATGAGTCGACCATTCCTACCAAGTTTCAGTTGAATCAGCCCAGTAGAACTTGACTTTTAAGTTTGAGATAGTTATTCAAAATGGTGGCCATATTGTATTTCTGATCGACCTGAAAAATAACAACACTTTTTCAGGACCATAAGTCGACCATTCCTACCAGATTTCAGTTCAATCGGCCCAGTAGAACTTGACTTTAAGTTTGAAATAGTTTTTCACAATGGCGGTAGTGGCAGCCATATTGGATTTCTAATTGACCGAAAATAACAACACTTGGTCAGGGAGTTGTCAGTAACCTTCCCATGAAGTATCAATGAAATCCCTTTGACAGTATTTCAGCTTGAGTTGAAAATGTCAAATGGTAACGCACAACGGATGACGATGACAGACGAAGACGGATAGCAATAGGTCACTTGAGCTAAAGCTCAGGTGACCTAAAACCACAGCTCTAACTCGTCTCATTACTGCATCACACAAAACATAGCATTGACTCTTACTGGACCAGAAACCATAGCAGGACTACATTAATTTAATGATATGTGGGTCATTTGCAAGGTTCATGTCCTTCGTTAATCAAACATTTATTCAATGCTTACAATGATCTAATTGAACTATAACAGAGGTTCTTACATGCAGTGGACTGTGATTGGTCCTTTGCCACTCTGTTTTAGCCAATCACAGACCATGTCCAACAGTTGGACGAGAGCAGCAGTGTCGGGTACTTTCTCCGAGTCGGCCCAAGACCTCAGCTGGAATTGTTTTATTGCACGCGCTTCTCCCTAAAAGTGAAATGCAATTATGTAAGTTATAACTTCTTGGCACAGTTGTTCAAAGTATTGTTAACTTAAAAAGCCATAGACTCAAATTTCAAAAATGTATCATTTTTTAACCATATGAAATTTGACCATTGTTAACAGTTTTTCCCTTAAGAAATTCATTAAAAATTCTGACCCATGCAGTTTTTACGATCAATTTCATTATTTGTAGAAAATATCTATGAATGAAAAAATAAATTAAAATCCTGTAAAGTAACAGCCCTGTACATCACAGCTAGATTTGGATATAAACCCTGTACATCACAGCTGGATTTGGATATAAACCCTGTACATAACAGCTGGATTTGGATATAAACCCTGTACATCACAGCTGGATCTGGATATAAACCCTGTACATCACAGCTAGATTTGGATATAAACCCTATACATCACAGCTAGATTTGGATATAAACCCTGTACATCACAGTTAGATTTTGATATAAACCCTGTACATCACAGCTAGATTTGGATATAAACAAGAACTTTTAACAAACTATTGTTTGCTGGCTGAAGGCACAGATTCTCCCAACTCTTACCATTATTATTTAAAAATGATTTACCAGCTGAAGTGACCATACAAGCTTAACAAAGCTTGCTCATGCTACTAACCTTCATATGGTTGCATACTTTGAAGATGCGTTCAGACACGTTGGGGTCTACTTCCCTGGAAGACAATAGCTCAATACTGAGAGGGTCGTACTCCACAGTGTAACCATGTTCCTCAGGCCAGTACAGAGCACATGTCTGTAAAAAAGAAAGCAAAAATCAAAATATTGCACAACAGGAAAATTTTGTCCAGTCAAACTTTTGCCCTACGCAAATAAAATCAATATTTGTCCAATGTTTATTTTTCCTTCACATTTGACACAATAGTTCATGATGTTGTTTACTAATGTTCGCTGTAATGATATATTTGCCCTCGTTGCGGAGAGAAAAATGGCGAAAGTTAAATTTCCCGTATGCAGCATAAAGAAATATAACAGGAAACAATGACTGACCGAGTAATTAAACAGGAAATAAAACAACATTTACAGACAATTTAAACACAACATCATAACCTCAATGAATGAGTTATTCAAGTAGAAAGATTGACCTTATCATGGAAGACATTAAGTAATTGATTTTTTAAAATTTCCTTAGATCTTTCCATGTCTGCACCAACCTGGTCATTTCTGTCAAAGTCGTTGAGCATGACGACTGTGTTGGAGTTGTAGTCATACAACATCCTCCAGAAGTCAGCTACCGTGTTGGGTAGCGGCATCTGTGTCATGATGAACGCATCCCTGTGGGTGTACCCCTGTAGAGAAAACATGGCCACTTATTTACTCTCGGGTTTAATTGTTATGTTAACACTCTACTCAGGAACAACCTTGTAGCAAATATAGCAAAAGACTAATAATAGATTACAAAATTCACAGAGACAGAAGTTGATCAAATCTAACCCTTGATATATGACCAATATTTTATGGTCACAAGAATAACTGAAGTACATTTCGTAAAATTAACAAATTTCGAAAAATCAACAGGAAATCCTTTATTACATTTTCATCAGAAATAACAAGAAAACAATAATGCATACATTAATATTTCTATATTCATTGTACAGCCTCTAAATATATATCATATCTACCAACTAACAAGGTTACCATGAGCGGTATATAATACGCCTGTCACACATTGAATGAGCAGTCGTTTGTATGATTGAAATATATGAAGTATTTGTGAGTAATTGATATTAAAAGATAAATCATTCAACATAACTGGTAGATCAATGAGTGCAATACAACATCATGGAACGCATGCATCACATTAATGAAACCAAGGGGAATAACTCCACAAATTATGGTCGGATAATGGCGGTTATCGAACTTGTCCGAGCTTTCATGGTAATTAACCTTGTTGTGAAGTTTGAAGTTAATCCGTTAATAATTACTCGAGATATCGAGCGGACACTGTTTCG